>NW_019174325.1:0-275035 GCF_002260705.1 Seriola dumerili
TCCCACTTTCCATGTTTCCCGAATCAAGCCCGTCAAGACGTTTGTCGTTTGGTCCCTCCCTCCGACCCACCCCCTCCGCCCAGGTTCATTGATGGTGGTCCTGTCTATTCGGTCAAAAGACTGTTGGCTGTTCGTCGTAGGGGCCGGGGCCGTCAGTACCTCGTTGATTGGGAGGGGTACGGTCCAGAGGAAAGGTCCTGGGTTCCTGCTCGGGACATTCTTGATAAGACACTGATACGGGACTTTCATAGACTGAACCCGGGCATTCCTGGGACGTCGGGAGACGTCCCTTAGGGGGGGGGGACTGTCAGGATCTGTATTCATTTTATTGGCATTTCCTGTTTTATTTTGAAGTCTTGGTTCTGTTGTGTTGCTGTTTGTTTTACTTCCTGGTTTTCCCCCCTGTTTTGATTGCTGTCTCCGCCCTAATGTCTTTCACCTGTGTCTTGTTTCCTGTGTATTTAAACCCCGCCTCATTTCTCATGTCTTTGCCAGATTGTCTTTGTTACCCTAGTGTTCAAGCTCTCTCGCGTTTAAGTCCTGTTTGATTCCCCGTGTATGATCTGTTTTTTGGTATTTTTGTGACCCTCGATTCTGCCTGTTCCTGATCTGCCCTTTTGCCTGGTTTGACTGTCTTTTTGGTATTTTGACCTCTGCTACGTTTCTTGGATTAAAGATTTGGATTTCGGACATTGTACTTCTGCCTGACTCTCTCTGCATTTGGATCCACACACACCTGCCCTTTACATTCTTAGTATAAATGGGGAAAGTTTATGACTAAATACCTTGAAAAATTCGATGCAAAAGCTGTCAGGCCCTGCTGCCTTATTGTTGGGGAGAGAGGAAATCACTTCTTTTATCTCATTCAAATTGATGTCTGCATCTAATGAGGAGGAAGATTCTCTTGATAGGCTAGGCAGTCCCAGATTTTCGAAAAATGTTTCCATACTCTCTGGATCAGATCCTCCCTGTGACTGATAGACATGTTCATAAAAGTTAGCAAAACATTCATTAATTTTTTCAGGATCCGCCAGGGGAGACCCATCACCCTTCTTGATTGAATGTATGGACCTGGATGCCTGAGATTGTCTTAACTGGCGTGCAAGTAACCTTTGGGGTTTATCCTCAAACTCAAAATACTTTTGTCTTACTTGAACCAGCAATCACGAAACATTTTTGGACAGTATAGAGTTGTACTCGTATTTTAATGCTGAGATCTTTTTCAGTACTTCAGGCTGGTTATCCACTCTATATAATGCCTCTAGATTTGATAATTGACTGTCTTTTTCAGTTAACCTAGCCTTAGATTTTCCTTTTTCTGCTGCCTCATAAGATATGACGTGGCCCCTGAGAACAGACTTCATGGCCTCCCAAAGTCTGGAGTCGCTAACTTCACCATTATCATTAGTGTTCATATAAAGATCTACTTTGCTTGAGAGGTAAGAGCAAAATTCCTTCTCTTTCAGTAAAGTATTTTTTAGCCGCCAATTGAATTCTCCATGTTTATGATTCAAATTAAGCTTTAAAGAGATTGGGGCATGATCTGAAATTAGAATATTATGATATTTGCATTCTGTGACTTGTGACAATAATTTAGAATCCAATATAAAATAATCAATCCTTGAATAAGATTTATGAACGGCTGAGAAATATGAAAAATCTCTTGCTGTGGGATTAAGGAGCCTTCATACGTCTACCAAATTATAGGACTGTATCAGATTATTAAGAGTGATACTGCTCTTTGATACATTAATTTGGGAGTGTTGCCGATCGAGGACTGAATCCAAAACACAATTAAAGTCTCCACCTAAGATTATATTTGTGTTAGACATATTGGATATAGTATTGAAAAGATTCTGAAAGAAAATGGGGTCATCAAAATTGGGGCCATATAGATTTATCAAGGTTACTGGTACTGAATTTAGCTCCCCTTTAACAAATAAATATCTACCTCTGTCATCAGAAATAGTTTGTGTATGTACAAAAGGAATGTTTTTCTTAACAAGGATTGCAACTCCTCTTGCTTTTGTGCTAAAGTTTGATTGGTAGACATGAGATGCCCATGAAGGACATAATATCTTAGCGGTAGTTTTTTTAATATGTGTTTCCTGGAGGAAACATATATCAGCTTTGAGTGTACGTAAGTGAGCATAAACTTTTCCTCTTTTTAATGGGCTATTCATCCCCCTTACATTCCAGCTGACTAAAGTAATTTCTTCATCACTGTGCTTTGTCGGACCTCTTAACATAAATATTGTCTACAATGTAAAATGACTCATTACATGACCATGACAAAAAGAAATGTGCAATAAACTGAGAAAATAGATGTGCTGAAACATAAAGAACCCTGAACAGTCTCTGAACATAAGAACACGTCTCCGGAGGAAAACAAACCCATGAGCGGTGTTTCCATACCCCAAACTCAAAGTCAAAGCTTAACACTGGCGCTGAGTTAAAGCCCAGGTTAGCATATAACTGCTTATCTCTCAACATACCTTGGAGCAAACCACCTAAAAAATGTTCATGAGATAATAAGGCATTTAACCTCACCCAAATCACAGTGAAATTGACATATTACCGGTCAAAATTCAGTCCAAATCATGAACTTATCAGATGTCTGTGTCCCAGTCCTGAGCCTCCCGACTCAGGAATTTTTCAGCTTCGGCCGGGGTACTGAAGGTGCCTGTGTTGTCGTCGACCGTGACCACGAGCCTTGCCGGATGCCTGGCTCTGCACTTCTCCTTGATATGTTGAAAAGCCATTCGCTTCTTCATGATTGCTGACGTTAGGTCAGGAAAGATGTATACAGGACGCCCGTCGTATCACAGCGGCGCCTTCTCCCTCGCGAGCCTCAGTACCAGCTCCTTTACCTGGAAGCGGTGCAGCCTGGCGATAATAGCTCTCGGTTTCCCGTCTTTAGCTGGCACTGCGGTTCGATGGGCCCGGTCCACATCCACGGGGTGATCGAAGTGTTCTTCTCCTAGTAGCTCTGGTAGTAACTTGGCAACCGTTGGCCTGCCGTTCTCAGCTTTCTCTTTTATTCCAATTATGCGGATGTTCTGCCTGCGAGAACGGGCCTCTAGGTCGTCTAATTTAGCTTGCTGTAGCCTACACTGGGAAGCTAGGCTCTCGTGTCGCCGCTCTAACTCGTCGAGACGTTTTTCATGCGTTTCAATGGTGTCTTCTGTTGTCGACACACGGTCACTGACGACTGATAAAGCAGATTGAAGGCTGGAAAGAGACCCTTTGAGCTCGTCGAATCCCTTGTCAACAGCGCTCAAGTCAATAGCAGTAGCACTAGCCGCAATAGCATCTGCCTGTTCAGTCGTCTCAGCGTCGGCATCATTTTCGAAGATGTCTTCTTCACATGGGCTTTTTTCGGACTTTTGCTCCTTGCCTTTTCTTGTCATTTTCCTATGGCTCAGTTTCCAACCGTTAATAGCTTTTTTAAGACTTACGGGTGAGGCTTATGAGCTAGATACAGGTGGAGCTCCCAACTAACACGTCTACTACTCAGCATGGTTCGCCATCTTCCCAGGTCTATTTTATTAATCCGTTTTTACTATTTACAGTGTTTGTTGTTAACTGTACACATTTTTATGAAGACCAATACTAACGAATGAAGGACGTAGTTAGGAAAAGAGTCTTTTAGACCCCGCCCCCCCCCCCCCAGGGTGTCACCAGACAAGGAACCAATATCCTCTTTGTTCTTTCTCTTCTCTCCTTGGCTTGTTCAGGAGCAGCAGCTCCTCTCCCCTCTTGGCTCTTCAAGGAGCAACAACACTCCCAGCCCAGGTCAGCCCTGCTACCTGAGACAGCAGCTCTCCTGCTGTCCTGCCCACAGCAGACTGCAACACTCTTCTCCTCAACTGCAGTGACCTGCTAAGAATTAACTGAGAGCAAGTTTTCTTCAGAATCAGTGGCTACAGCACAAGGTCAGCCAGCTGATTTCCAAGCAACAGGAGCCACAGCAGAGTTAGCATGGAACAGCTAACAATGGATAATGTGGGTAATGTTAACTGGGTAATGTTAACTGACTGGGCCTAACCTCACCTAGCATAGCACAGCTAAGCAGCACAAGCTTTAAGCTTTTTACATGTTGGTTAAAGTTTTGTTGTTATGTTTGCTTAGGTTGTGGTTAGTCATACAGTTAATTGAGTACTTGTATGTTCACACACATACCTGTAGTACATCGTAGTTCTAAAACCTGCATGCGCTAACCTTCTCCCTCTAACCTGGTACCTTTAGACTACATGAGCTAGGCCAACAAAGAAACTCACACCTTCTGTCCCCCCACCAGGTGGTCTCAGTAGCCATTTGAGTAGTTCCTTTGTTTACTGCCATCTTGTATAGTCTTCTTTGTTGAGGCCATGTGGTCACAGCAACCATTTTGAATCGGCCATCTTACCTTTGTCTGTGTCGCCACAGACACCCCCCCCCCCCCCCCCCCCCCCCCCCCCCCCCCCCCCACACACACACACATCTGTGTATATTTTAGATTAGACATTGTGTTTTACTCTGTCCTATTGTAAATAAATGTCTTTAAGTATAACTACAGGTGTAGTAGAACTGAGGAATTTGGTTATTGTTATTAAGTTAATTATTAATCAGAGTTCCAGATTAATAGTAATAATTTGAGACTGAACCAATATTGGCTATTTTGACTATGTTTTTTAGGCTGGTGCCCCCAGGGACTGTAATTCATTTTGAAGTTATTATTTAATATTAACATTTTACATTAATATTAATATTTTCTTAATTTATGATAACCACTAAATTAATAAACAACCAAAGGTCCAACCTATGGGCTCAGGTCCCAGTGGTGACAATAGATCAAGCTCAAGTACAGCCCACAGCGACAATGGCACCTAAGACTCCAAGTGCACCCCAACCGCTGGTCCTGATACAGGCTCCGTAAGGACCAGAACAGACAACACTAAACCAACCTGTTGCTGCATCGTTAACCAGCCTAATGCACCTAAGTAATTACTGCCTCAGAGGATGGCCAGGACAAAGAGGTGGCCTATTCCTTCAGGGAGGAAGGAGAGGTCCTCTTCCACAACAATTCAGGCGTACCCAGCCCAACCCTCAGCTAAACCAAGCTCAGGCTGATGATGATGTGTGCTGTAACCAACCAGGTCACCATCGGTCTCCCTTGCCCTAGTGTATTTTGTCTCAGTGTTCCCTTCACTTTGTGCGAGTTCATCTTGTCCATTTGTGTTAGAGTTCTAGCCTTTCTGTGTTTGGTTGGTAATATATTTCTAAGTAAAGACTGTTACTTTATCTGCTGAGTGTCCTGAAACCATGGATATGAACTCAACTGGAGAATGCTGATGAACCACGACTGCAACTTCATTGTACTCTTATGTATGATGAACAATAAAAACATAAAGATTATGAGGAATGCTGGGAAGAACCGATGAACAGAAAACCATATAATATGATCAGCCAAGATGTGTACATAGGACCACAGCAGCTGCTGCTGTGACACTCCCATCTGAATCCAAGACTGGTTCCAAGTTTGTGACTCAACCTCCCCATGTCAGATTGCTGGTGGCAAAAAGACATGAATCTCATGAACTTGGTCCAATGGTAAAAGCAGCATTACAAGTACGAGAATGAAAAGCAACTGAGAATAAACACATCTACACATCCACATCTCACCAGGACAACAATACATCAGAATCATTAAGAGCATGTGATGAAGGGACAGCAGAAAAAGTCACAGCGAACGAAAGAACACCTACACCGATGCCACTAACACCAGACCTAGGAACCCTACTGGAACAAGCGCCACAGGAAGTGTGGTCAAAACACAAGACTGAGGTAGGTTAGACTGAATTATTGCAACTTACACACGTTAAGCTCAAACCAGGAGCTAGGTTGCCATACAAAAAACGAATCCACCAAAGTAGCCTGCTATAGAAGGAATCAAACCCACAATTCAGGGCCTGATGGAAGCGGGGGTTTTGGTAAAAACAAAAAGGCCCTGCAATACTCCCATACCCAATACCCCCATACGTTGCTCTCAAAGATTCCACCTGATGCATGCTGGTATACAGTCATTGACTTATGGTCAGCTCAAACATCTGTTTGCATTCACTTATCAAAGTCAGTAATACACATACACGCGTCTAGAACAGGGTTATGTAGAGAGCCCGTCAATTTTTAACAGAGTGCTGGCTCAAGATCTGCAACACTTAGATGTTCCAAGTACTGTAATTCAGTATGTGGATGATTTGTTGTAGTCCCACAAAACACCAGTGTGAAAGAGACTCAATTTCAGTGTTAAACAGCGCTAGCAAAAGGAGGACACAAAGTCAGTAAAGAGAAACTTCAGTTCTGTCAAAAAGTTGAATACATACGAAGAACACTATGTGTTGCATTGTTGGAAGCTGAAGATTGTGAACCTCTGACAAATCTATCTTCTTTTATTCTGGCACAAGAAAAAGCTGATCCGTATGAGAAGTAAGTATGGTTGAAAAGGGGTACCATCAAGATTCAGCACCTAATGATGGTGTATGTGGACATGATCACACGAATAGGGAGAATGTGATACATCTTGGTTGTGGTTGATGGATTTAGTAGACAGATTGAGGCAATGCCAACAGTGCAACCAGACTATAAATCAGTGGCCAAGTTTTTGTGCAGATAGTTTTTTCCACAGTTTGGTCTACCAGATGCTATCAGCTCAGACAACAGACCACATTTTGTAGCACTGACAATCAAGACAATGCTAAAGATGCTAGGGATAAAGCAGAAGTTTGGAGCAATGGAACAAGCTAATGGTCCTTTAGAGGCCCATATGAGGGTCCTCCGCTTGAGCAATTCAAAAAAGAATTAACCAGTTATGTACAGCATTTAACTTGAATGCACAAAGTTATCTTTCAACAGGTGAAAGGTGCCACAGAAGAGAGGGAAGCTGCCATCCCAGACCAACTGCAGAGAGTAGGCCCAGGGTATACATCATAGTTTTCAAAGAAAGTGGGACCAACCCAGGTGTCAAGGTACATTTAAAGTAGTTTTATCAACCCCAACAGTTCTAAAGGTTGAACAGCATAAAACCAAAGGGGTGGTGATGGTCATGGCCAACTGCTCAAAAAGCCAATGTGTGCATGTTACCCCAGGAGGATCCATTAAACTAGTGAAACCTCATCAAAAACAACATATGTAAAAGTCTACAGGGAGAATTTTATAGTACATTTGGAAGGTTGAAAACATCAGAATGGGACATGCTAATGTTTTACAAGTGGATGCAGTACTTGGCCAGACAAGTAAGTGCATGGTGCTGTCTTATATGTTTACAACAAAGAATTCCCCTAAGGATGCCCCTCCAAGGTTTTGATTCAGAAGAATGTAATGAGCCGGATACTTGTTTCCTTACTGTGTGGTACAAATGGCAGAAGGATATGGAGGATGGACTGATGATAGCAATGTTTGCCCCAGATACTTATCAAGTGAACTTGAGTCTTGGATAACACCAGCGGTCAATATGGTAGAAAGGACAGTATTCCCATTTTGTATAGCGTGTGGAAACAATATGATAGGGGCATTAGCACTAAATTAAAACAGACCCCAGAGTGCAATGTAGGGGCAAGCATAAGAAAGGTCTTTTCAAAATATAATCTAAACACAACTGATAAGGCAGCTTTTCAATGCCAGCAGGTATTGATGGATGGTTCTTATCTATTCATTATTAGAAATAATACATTAGTACTAAAACTTGGTATCCTATATCATCTGGCAGATGTGTTTTGGTTGTGTGATGACGATAAAAAAGTAAAAATAGTATGACCGGCAAACTGGACAGGGATATGTACACAAGTCATGTTGACAGGGCAAGTAACAGTACTTGGCCCTCCACCACTAAATAAAAGTAGAGCTGAAAGAAGTCAAACTTGCTTATCTTTCTCCCATCCATTAGTTAATGTTGCTTGGAACCAGGAACCACATGCTGTGCCTTCAGACCATTAGGCTGTAGGAGAAGACTGGATTATCTCTGGACAGGTAGTGGGGAGCATACCACGACCATTTCTGGGCACAGTATCAAATGCACATTATTTAGCACACAAAGCACACACAGCAGATGGATAACTACCTGTGGTACAACCAATTGGACCATATCAGCAGCAGGAGCCATACATGAACAACTGCACTCAACCTCCCTAATGGCTATGCAAAATAGGTTTGCTATAGCCACATTGCAAGCAGAAGACCAAGGAGATGAGTGTTATACTGTTATTCCAATGCACACAGGTGAAGAAGGGAGCCTGACAAAAATGTTAGAAGACTTAAAGACACTATGGGATGAACATGTGCAAAACTCTAACTAGAACACCAAGGCACACACAATATGATACTGGTTTAACAATCTGTCCTGGAAGAAAATCTTACAGCTGATAGGAATGGCGATTGGAACACTGTTGTTGATTGTCATGGTTGTTATGTGTTGTGTGTTTTCTTTAATTCGGATTTTGATAAGCATAATGCTCAACTTAGTGACCAGACAGTTTCCCATTCAAATTCAAAATGAGATAGAAGTTGGAGTAGCACAGTTGATCTAACCTGATTCCACATATGACTAATCATGTGAACATCTCTATGAGGAAATTAATTTACAAAATGTAATATAATGTATAAAACCCCAAAAATGACAGAACCAAAAAAACAAGTATGAAGAAAGAATAAGGAGAAAGCAAAAAAATAGTATAGTATAATAAAGCTCCAACCCCAATACTAGATCTCTTACCATTTGGTCAAATACAGCTTCATGGATCTAAAACTATCTTACAATATCATGGCCATTCAGTGCAACAGAAGGGTATCCATTACTATCACCACCCTATGACATCCATTTGGAAAAAGTTTGCTGTAAGAACTGGCAAAAGGCAGAATGTTACCCGCTGTCACTAGGAATGACCATAGAGTGTAGATAGTGTAACACTACAGGGCAGTTCCAGCTGTGAACAAATGGCACCAACAGGGATGTGTTCCAGGTCCCCCGGGCGTGGGTCCAACTCTGCAAGGATGTGCACCAGGACTGGGTCGAATTCTGCTGAGACAACCAGCTCCAGGACCAGCAGATCTAGGATGGATGGCCCAGCAACCAAAAGCATCAGGTCAAGCAGTTCCAACTGGAAGTGCACTACAGGAACCTTTCCATCACCTGCCACCAAAGCCCTTACTGCTGCTCCAGCTGCTCCACGATGAGATGCCAATCCAACAACGAGGGATGCCAGTCTAACAGCAAGAACCACTGCCAATGTCCCAAGAGCCAGAAGAGGAGTCATACACTCCAACCTCCCCTACTCCAGGCCCTTCACCTACGTGGCCATGGTCAACACCCAGTGACCATGACCGGCAGCCCCAGTCTAATAAGGATCTACTCCCACAGCCATCTGCCAGTGCTGCAGTTAGAGATCACACTTCTAACATTAGTTCATTCATTGAAGCTGGAGACCAAAACGCACTGGCTAATTTATCAATACAGTAGTTTGAGACATGACAGCTAACCAGTCACAGGAGGAGGTTCAGACGTTGCGCCTCTTGAGGAAAAGGGCAATAAACCGCTACAGGGGCAATAAAACGATATCTGATCCGCAGACGTTGTTATTACAAAAGACTTCAGGACCAGGCGGAAGAATTGACCTGAAACAGAGATTACCACTTTCCGACAATTGCATGACTGTCATACATCTCAACACGCAGCCATATCGATCATCTTATACACTTATCACCTTCGATTATATTGTTTCATGGACTTTTATCATGGACTTGCCCAATCACAGACACACACAATACTCCACATTATAACCAAAGGGTTGTGCTTTCTGTGAGCACTGTGAGAACTATGTGTGAAGAGCATTAAGACTACTATGTCTGATGAAGTACACACACTGGACATTATATACAATCACATTATATATCACATAAGCATTGAACTTACATTGAATGCTATGGTATACTCACTTTGTATCGACAATAAACTTATGATGTAATATGTACCAAGCCAGCCTCCGTAAGTTGTAATGAAACTTAATACCCAAGCTTGCTAGCTATGTATAATCAGACAACCAGCCCATTGAACGATCATTAATCATCTCACAATGTGTGAATTTATGATACAATGTTATAAAACAGGATCCATGATTGCAGCCCTTTATCTGCTCATGTTTGAACCTGTTATGGAGTATTATACATTGTTTTGATGATTTGATAATGTGTGAAAATGTGTAACTAGATAGTCCCAAAGGGGGGAAATGTTGTAGTAAACTTTCATTAAATATGTAACCCTGCATTAATAAAATATTCTTTGCATTATAAACATACTAAATGTTAAACTTATAGACTTAATGTATCAGCTATAGGGGAGAGTGGGGTGAGTTGTGCCAGTTTTTACTTGAGGTGTCTTTAAAGTTAGGGCATGTCAGTAATGCCTCCAACTTGAATATGTAGATATATTTCAGGATGTTGTGCATCACTGAGAACAATAACTTTGGCTCTTAAATAAACTGTTTGAAAAATATGGCTTTTCAAAAAAAAGTGGTCTCTTGGCACAACTTGCCCCCAGTGCGGGGTAAGTTGTGCCTTTGGAGAAATTACATTGGGGTCAATTGTGCCATTGATTATTGAAGTGAAACAGAACATTTTCATCTCATATACTGTATCAAAGCAAGAAAAAATCAACACCAAATTACTTATAAAATGTTTATTTAAAGACAGCAGCACTTAAAACAAACAAGGCCTCTTTTTTTGTTAAGAGTGAACACCAATTCACCTGCATTATACAAGTTGTAAATGAACAAAAAACAACTGTGGGCTAATTATAACAGAGTCAGGCTACTACTCAAGATCCCACTTGCTGCAATCTTCTTCAACAAGGTCTATTTAAATTTTTAAGAACAAAATGAGGACTTAATCAACTGCAACTCTCCTCACTGACCCAGCATACTACTCGACATCCCACTTGTCAATGCTGCAGGGAAATATGAACTTCTGCTCCCTTCTGGCTGTACCACCAAGTTTTTGTGGTGTTGGAAGTTTCTTGAGCACATCACTTCTTGGGATGAGTCCTTCATCATTTTCTTTGAATGTGAAGATGGGCTTTCCATCCAAAGAAGTCTTCTGACTTCGCCTGAGAAACTTTGCACTTATGTCAGCGCCCTCAACCTTCTCCACCAATCCAATGTACTTATAGGATTTGGTTTTACCTGCAAAGTGCACAATGACAAAGTCACCTGCACACAAATCCTTGTCACCATTATCATCATTCTGTACATCTTCTGAACTATCATAGTCAGTGGTGTCGTTAAGCGGAGTGGTTATGTCACTTTCTTCTGAGCTACTGTAGACAACCACTTTCTTCTTGGTTTTGGTTTGTTTTGATCCTTTCAGAGCTTGTTTCTTCTCTTTTTCATTCTTTGTCTTCTCCTTTTCAGCCTTTCTCTTTCCTTTCTCATTGTGTGC
Organism: Seriola dumerili; assembly: GCF_002260705.1. NCBI lineage: Eukaryota > Metazoa > Chordata > Actinopteri > Carangiformes > Carangidae > Seriola > Seriola dumerili. The sequence goes on from NW_019174325.1 coordinate 11,467, forward strand.
CTTCTCCAGCTCCAGCTTTTCTGGTGTGTTGGTCAGGATTTTGGTTTTTACTTTCTTTCTTTTCATTCTTAGTTTACTTGCTGTCACTTTAGGGAAGGGAAGTATGTCTTTTGGAGATACATACTCTGAATGGGCAGGAGAACCAGTTTCATCACTTAAGGATGAGTGCTCAGGATTCAGTTTAGGCAGCGTGGCAGGTGTCTCCCCTGGGTCTGGAACTGCTGATGGGCATTCAGGACTTGTGGCATGGGTTGATGGCGCCTCATCAAGGTGTGATGAGGAGCCACCTCTCTCACTGCACCTCTCTCACTGCTCTGTCCAAATCCACAAGAGGAGTTGAACCCTTGTTTGTCTATTTTTTATAAATGCGTGGCATGATGGCTTTAGATAGAAAATTAAAAAGGTCACATCATTTTAGTGATAAAATGTAAGAATACAATTTACAATTGTGGTAAAATAATATGTAAAATAATAATCATAAGTTGGGGTGAGTTATAAAATGTAAGAATACAATGTACAACTAAAACCAAACAATATGTTAATAATAATCATAAGTCAGGGTGAGTTGTGCCACTGGCACAACTTAACCCAGGCCTTTTGGCACAAATCACCCCATCCCCACCATTTTAACAAACTTGTATCATCCAGAGTTTTAGAGGTAACATCATGCTAACAGTATAGCCTCATATTGCAGCTTACTAAAGCACTAACACGTGTGAAATGCTTTCAAGCTTGTCTATAATTGTTCAGAAATAACAATCAATAAACCTCAATCATAAAAATTTCACTTTGAAAGACAAAAAACAGTTTTTTGAACTTTAATGTGCTTACCGCTTGTCCCATGTGCCTCCCCTCTTCACAGGGTGAGTAAAATGGATGCCTCTTTAAAATGGGGTGGTCACATGACCAATTTCTTCTATGGTTTTCTAGAAAACAGGGGTGGCACAACTCCCCCCCCGGCACAACTCACCCCACTCTCCCCTATTCACAACTAAGAAGTTAGACCTGCATGTGAGCCAGCCTTTGCTGAAGATTTGCTGAGACATGTAACCTGAAAAAGAATGATGTAACTTGAAAAGAGTGATGTAACCAAAAAAAGCATGAAGTTTTAAAAGAAATATGATCTGAAAGTCCCTGAAAATAATGATGTCCAGAGAAGCCCAGGTTGGGAGAGTTGGGGGATTTCTAGAAAGATCGGACACCATTAAATGTCTGGTTTGGAGAATTCCAGGGAACACATGACGCCATTGTTTCTAGGGTGAAGATTGGTTCTTTTATAGAAAAGTTTGTGGAGATTCCACCTAAGAAGGAGGCATTACTGACTATTAAAGATGATGTTCAAGCAGTCTGTTCTCAGTACGGTCACTGGTGCTGGGCTCAGGTTGATCTCTTGTGAAATAATAAACTCTATTGCTTTGAAGCATGACCATCTTTAGTGAATTCTTTGAACTTTTTGGGACTCCAGTAGATGTGCAGCTGTTGGTGAAGAGGTTCAGACTTATACTCTGGCCCAGACCAACAACATGGCATAGTATAAAATGAACAGAAAATTCCTGGAAAAATTTTGAATGTGCCTGCTGCTTGGTGCATGTACTTCACTCCTCATGTCTATACAAAGGACATTACTTTGAGTTTCATTCATGAGAGACTTATTCTGACACTAACCTCAGTCACTTTAGGTGTCCCTCAAAAAGCCTTTTGAAGCTGTCATGAGTGACCAAAATAACCTCACACTGATGGTTTCAAAACCAAATTTGTGCCAACAACCATAGCAAGACATGTATACATGCATGTACATGCCCTAACAGACGTTTATCTGCAATAACGCTATACCACTATATCCCCATGTGGACAATAGCTTCTAAGATTGAACTTTTATGACCTACCTTACCTCTTACCTTTTTGAGACTCTTATTTTGAAAGTGTCTATGTGTCTGTGTTTGGCAGTATAAATTGCATGAGGTTTTATACAACAGCCAATAATTCCCTTTTACCATGTTGAGACTTTTATTTTGGAGGTTAATCCAATGTGTGTGTTTTTGTGTGTAGCAGTAGAGCTGTCCAACAGAACCTCCAGTAAGTTATTTTTACCTGGTTGAGACTCTTATTTTGAAGGTGAATATCAAAAAAGTAAGATGATGTTTGTGTGTGTCTGTCAATGTGCATCTGTGTATTGTTGTGTGTGGCAGTAGAGCTGTCTACCATACCCTCCTAAGGCCCAGGCATTTTTTTTACATGCATTTTTTATTTCTCTTTGCTATTTGGGCTTATTGGACCCTAATTAGAATAAAAACTAAGAATCATCTTTTGATATGATGTACTTTTAGAGAAAAATGATGTCCACATATGTGGACTCTAGTTCCGAATTTCCATAAAACCCAATTAAGTCACCATTGTGTAATAGAATGAAAAACTCTTTATTTCCACCTTGAACACAGCAGTTTTTTTCCTGACTGCTTTTGCATGTATTAATAACACATACACACACATTTTTGAACATGTTTTGAATATTAGAAAGTAAAAACAACAAGGAAACATTGCATTTTTGCCCCGTTTGGACAGTGTGAACTACTGCAAGGATCATTTGAAAAGCTGCAAACAGTAATTGCAGGATGACATTGTATGCCTGTAACAAAATATAAAACATTCAAATCATTTTTTTAATTGTCACAGTTGCATCAGGCTACTAATGTGTTTTGAACATCATAGTGAAAAAAATATGAGAACACATCATAGTGAAAAAAAGAAACAAATGTTGCCCCTTTTTGACAGTCACAGTTACAGTATGGCTCATGTGAAATTTTGTATTTCACATGAGCCATACTGTAACTAAATGTAAAAAAAGGATATGTGAAAGGGTGCAATCATTGAGGACAGAAGGACCCCTACTTACGGAGGCCCAGGGGTCACCTGGTGACCTTCACAGAACTTAAGAAGAGAAGAGTTAATGAGGAGGAATGTGACAAATCGCACACGCTCACACTCACACCCACCCACACACACACACACACTCACACCCACACCCACCCACCCACACACATACCTAATGTCACAAAGAGTACATGTACACTGTAGGAACATGTACACACCTTGAAAATCACTGCCATCACCTATGTGTGAAAGTCTGAGTAACAGTTGCGTTCGGTTTGCAAGCACAAGAACACTTTGCAGGTCACACAACGCACTCGGGTTCTTCCGGTGCAGCCTGGTTGTCTGCAGTGCATCGCATTCTTCAGGCTAATCATCTCTGGGAGGTGGGCATTAGCCCTTCTGCGGACTGAGACATGGGGCAACTCTGTCACATGACGTTTTCCCGCTTGATTTGAATCTTCTTCTTCCTCTGATTGTTCCGATAGGTCAGCACTGTGATGCTGGGCCAAAAGGATCTTTGCTACTTCCATACGGAACTGAAGGAACTGGATGGGTCTTGTTTTTGGTCCAGCACATATTGCATGGTCTTTGCGGTAGAGTAGCCAGCTGTTGGCTAAAGCCAGATCCGTGAAGTGCATTACCATCCGCATTGTCCACTTCTTAGTACGGGTGCTCATGCGATAGTAACTGATCATTCTATCCATCAAGTCAACTCCACCCATCTTGGTGTTGTACTCACGGACAATGCTTGGTCGCGAAACAGTGACATATTGTTTCAACTTCTTGTCCCAGCGCTGGCAGGTGTCTTCAGGCTGTGTACCATGAACAACAGACATCATCAATACTGGTTTGTTGTCGTACCACTTCACTACACACAACTTTCCATCTTCAGCGGACACTTCTGATGAAGTACCTCTTCCTGCGCTTTTCATGGCTTTGTCACAGGGTAACTTGTGGTTCGCTCCAGCAAGTCGATTTTTCATTATTGTACCAGTTAGGTACAGCTCCTTCTCCATCATTTGTTGCGCACCTTTGATGGTGGTGAAGAACCGGTCACAATACACTTTTGTGCCACGTTGCAGAGTTTGACACAGACACTCAATGACTAAGCTTCCCAAACCCAGGCCCTCGGGTTCTTCGACCTTCTCCATCAGTGAATTTGTACCTTGATAGAGCTCAAAGTCAAGCACAATGCCATCTGCTGTAGCACAAACAAAGTTCTTTATGCCAACTGGGTTTGGCTTCATTGGCAGATATTGTCTGTACGGACAAGCTCCTGTGAAAGGTATCATCTGCTCATCAATTGATGCGCAATCAGGTCGATTCAGAGACTTGCAGCCTCGCAGAATCCGATCCAGAAAAGGCCTCACCCTCCAGAATTTGTCAGACATCTTCAGGTCTTCAGGCACATCATCATCAATTACTACTTTTATTGCTCCCCTCAGTTTGAAGAATCTGGCACGCGTGAATCTGTCAGTGATGGCAGTGATTTTCAAGGCTTTGGACCAATACATCCTAATGGTTGGATATCGGATGCAGGACATCAAAATACAGGCACCAAAAAAGTGGTAAACCTCATTGACTGACATGTTGAGTGGGTCCCCACTCTTAGACAGTGACATGACATTAGAACATTCTGAAATCAGTGTCATCAGATCTCTATCTATGTACTGTTCAAAATAGTCTAGTGGGGTCCAGCCATGTCTGTCCAGATCAGTTTCATCCTGATGCTGATACTCTGCGAGGTTCGGCGTCAATGGAGTAGCCTTCCAGCGTATTCCACGTCCTGCACAACCAGAATCAGAATAAAATAGTATTGCAGTAAGTTACATTTTACCCATGTAAGCAAATGAGGTGTAGGCCTATTGGTGTATGAAATACTTGAATCTGTGTGGACGTTTACATGAAATTTGAAGATTTACCCTCAAGGCATGCTAAAATAATAACAATTACCTTGTTTGGACTCTCCCTTTTTCTTTTTTTTTGGTTTGGCTTGGTCCTGGTGCTGGCTCCTCAGAGTCATCTTCTGAGCTGTCGGTCTCAACTGTTTTAGTTCGACGTCGACGTCTGGGAGTGCGGGATGAACCTGTCCCTGTACTCTCTGTCCCTGACAATGAACCTGCCAACAAGTGTTGTAAATAAGCATTTTGCCTCCAATCCTTCATGTAGCCCTGAGGCCCTAACTACATAATATAAACAAAAATCTACTGGGTTTTGGCTAACCATTATCTGCACCACAGACACTTTTACGTCCTCTGCTATGCTCAGTGGGCTCGGGAATGGGCTCCTCATCATCACTACTGTCACCCTCATCCTCACTGCTGCTTTCCTCCTGTGGTGATGGTTGGTAATGTTCATCCAGGATGGGATCATCGTTGTCAGACAATTCTAAATCTGAGTTGTCTCCATCAATTAACCCAAGTAGCTCCAAAGCTTTTTGCACAGAAAAACGTTCTGGAAATAAAAACATGACAAAATCAAATACAAATCAATGTCATTCATGCATTATTTATTTGTAAATTATTTCAATGGTACTGTACAATGTACAGATTTTAGCTGCACCAGAGTTAGCTGCAAGCTAGCTTAGTTTACTAGCATATTACATTTTACTGACATTTTTAACCCAACTAATTTATGTATGTATATATGTATTTAGTGATTGAATTGTTATTCATTACATTTAGACAATGTACAGCCTTGTAACTCTACTTATTTTCTCATTTTACATGTGTGCATGTTTACTAGTATATTAGCTGTTTTGAGGAGCGTTAGTCCATAAGTACACATACGTGTACATCATGTTTAGCGTCATGCTACGTTCTTATTTTTACACTTTTTTTTCCAAATTTGCTTGTCATGACAAACGTCCAACGCTTCTATAAATATCTAAATAAGAATAAGCCATAAAATAAGGCAGGACTTCTTACCTGGTCGATGTTTGTGTATGGAGCGGCCGATTGAATCTTCCGTCATGTTTGCCGCCATGTTGAATTTTTACCGTAGTATGTTATACTCTTCTGACACCACCAGATGGCAGTGTAAGTGCCCACCTACGTGTCCATAACACCCCCAATTCAGCATTGAACACGATTGTGGACATAAGAGCTATAAAGTGCTGTCCACGTATGTGGCCGCTAAGCCTTAGGAGGATACAGCCTCCAAAATGCTTGTGTTACCAGGTTGAGACACTTACACAGTTAATATCCATATGATGGTCATGGAGTTTGTGTGTCTTTAACCTTTATTCAGCCCTTTGAAGTTGTCAGGACCGGCCAAAATGACCACACAATAATAGTTTTTAACCAAAATTGTCCTCACGATTATAGAAAGACATGTACACACATGCAAAGAACCGCACATCAACATGCACACACAAGTACAAGCAAATACATGCTAATACACCGTGTTGATTTATCTTAGAGTTGCTCTCACACCTGAGTTAAAAGACTAAGAATCAATGAGTTTACTTAGCCAATCAGAATCAGCTTTGCCCATTTCTGCCCAGTAACACCTTGTATTGCAGTCAATAGGAGAAGTGGAGGGTACTCCCATCACTTCCTCAAAAACTGTAAAATATATTATACAAAACAAAATTTCTACATTTTTAATATAAAAATTGTCAATGAAGGTTGGAAATTGTGGGGTTTAAAAGAGCTTGTCTGACTTTTTTGAGGAGTATATTCAGAGATGGCAATTAGAGTGCGCAGTTGGCTCCGGTTAGTGAGCAGAGCTGTACCTAAAGACAGCAGGCATCGCTGAAGATGTAATAAATATCACAATCCTCTACAGTGAACTTACAACAACACCACACTGAGCAAGTGAGAGAGAGGGAGAGAGAGACAAGATCACACTGATGTCAGCACGTCAACAAGTGAACGACGTCACTACTATTAGTGTAAAGACATCAGTAGAAGTAAATCACTGTGTAAAAATATTCTCAGATAAAGTCAGTTAAAATATTTCTGAGTAAATGTGTTACTGTGTTACATTTGAAAATGGGGAGAGGGGTTAAACATGTTATAGGCTGATAATAATAATAATATATGATAAAACTATAAAATGAAAGAACATCTTTAGGTTACAAGATATATCAGTTCCCAGGTTAGAAAAGCAATGAAACCAACCAATTAATTGGTAATGAGTCTAATTAACCAATAAGAATCTGCTTTGTCCATTTCTCCCTGGACACTGCGTTAGTAGTGTGTGTGTGTAAGTCTGTATGTGAGTGTGTGTGATGTCTGCTGCAGTTACAACACCACACCGAACGAGCGAGAGAGAGGGAAAGAGAGAGAAGCTAATGTTAAATGCTAAGCTAAAGTAACTAGCAGATTTAAACAGCATGTAAACAACTGCTGAGTTAGTGAAAGTCGCTAAAAGGAGCAGAGAGCTCTAAGTGCTAGTGTAAGTTTGAATATACAGCAGGTAGTTAGACAGATTAACAGCAAGAAAGAAAACCACAATATTAACAGTGTTCAGAAAGAGCAGCAATAAACTCTACCAGTAACAGAAACTGACTGGAGATGGGACACAACACTGACCACAGCACGTCAGCACGTCACCACTTCAATGTGAACTAGTATTAGTGAAAAGACATTGGTAGAAGTAAATCACTGTGTAAAAATTTTCTCAGATAAAAGAACAAAGTAATCATGTTTCTGAGTCACGGTGTTACCGCATTACATTGAAAATGGGGGAGGGAGGGATAAAATATGTATAGGGTGATAATATTTCATGAAACTATAAAAGGACATCTTTGTCACAACTGTCAGGGTTTGTCAGGGTTTGAGGGGTAAGGGCTGGACCCAAATGCAGCCAACACATGGGAGACGGTGCAGACAGGTTTATTAAACTAACACACGCACAGGGAACCACACGGGATGACAACAGGTAACATGAACAGACTGAAGACAAACCAGACTTGAACAACTTGAGGAAGATCCAGAAATCAACAGACATGAACAGGCTAAGGACAAACCCAGAGACAACAATGACAACAGTGACAAACCGACCCAGACAAAGGGGAGCACAAAGACTATATAGACAAGGGAGGCAAGGGTGATTGAACACAGGTAAAACACATTAGGACGGGGCAGACAATCACCACACAGACACAGGACCAAGACAGGAAGCAAAAACACTGACACATAAGGAAACCAATTACAAAATAAAACAGGAAGTGCAAAAAGTCCAAACAAAACTAACAAAAGGTGTCTGCCATAGCAAACCATGACAAACTTTAGGTTACCAGATATATCAGTTACCAGGTGAAAACAGCAACAAAATCAACCAATTAATTGCAGTTAGGCACTTTGGAGCCTAAGCATACACCTGATAATTACTAATTCACTCAGTTGGCAATTTATAATCAAAATAGTTTTAAACAGTTGTTGATTCAATTGATCACTGTGGAGGATGTAGTGTATATTACATTATACAGAGATGTTTCTGTTATTTAGCCTACTGTCACCTGCTGAGACCTGCTGTTTGTTATCAGTGTATTGGGGAGCTACTATGATGGTTGAATAGTTCCTGTAGCTTAAAGCTCAAAGTAAATTCAATATGTATGCTGCTGTATTTACTGTTGTACTGTCCAGTATGAACTGTAATCTCTTTCTATGAGCACTAACTTGTAAACCGATTTCTGCCTCTGTGTGTGTGTCTGTGTGTGTGTATGTAGGGCTGTGTTTGTAAACATAACAGAGATCAAAGAGCCTCTTAACGAAAAGCTGGTTCTAACACCTGTGTCTAGGTGGAAGACAGAGCTGACACAGATCTGGGTGTAATCAAACTACTGCTATTTGTGAAAAAACAGTAACTCCGATCAGAACCATGAATGGACCATGATGGGCACAAGACCTTCGTGCACTGCATATCTGGCTTTGGTCTTTCTTGAGATAAAAATGTGGTTCACGAGCGAGTTACTAAAAAATGTCATTTTTGCAATTCTGGGGAAATCAGCTCCTGAATTTGTATTGTAGTCGACAGGAAAGGTGGCAGGTACTCCAATCTCTTTGAGGCTCATGTTCAAACTTCTGTAAGTCTCTGTGCTACGGTAGACACATTGTATGAAACAGGACAAATTTCTCTACTATTGAGGAGGCCGTGATGTGTGAAGACTGAAATATGTGGCCGTGAGGATGAGTTAAAAATAATTTTTTCAGAGGAGTTCTAGAGCTTCTCCCACTCTAGCGATGATGTAATTGACTATAGCTCTGAACATTCTGTGTGTGGTACACTCAAAAATAGGTGATGAGTTAATGTATGCATTTTTGAAAGTATTGTTTACATTCTATCATATCAATTAATGTTTTGCTAATTGTAATAACACAAACATTTCAGTATTGAGTTTGAGACCCAAAATAGTTTAATTTTACAATTGTTAGGAGACAAAGCTAGGAGAAAATGTATGTCTATAAGATGATAGAAGAGCGGAACCAATTATGCTCAGGTGGTGTTGCACCCAGGTCACTAAGGTGAGGGACGCTTCCCCCTCCCCTCAGAGAAAACTTGGGAAGAGAAACGTTTGGTTCATGTCTTCATTTCTCCGGACATTTCATTTGTTTTTCAGGTCAGTACACTGCAAAAATTACAAAAAAAACAAGTGTTTCCTAAGCTAAACTTAATGTAGCATGAGTGTGATGAGCTTGTTGACGTAATTAAGTGTTTAGTATAGAGTTTAAAAGAGCGCGAGTGTAGAGCTGTGCATGACGTCACTGTTAGAAAATGCCGCGCTGTGAAAGGAGCATAATATTAGATGTGTGTACATTGTACGATGATACTTTTATGTTAGGGCCCTGAACACCTGACGGATATTTTGAATAGTGTTATTTCTGTTGACATGATGTTTAGAAGACCTGTGAATATTCCAATTTCATGAGGTGGTTAAAGTTTAAAGGGTAACTTCGTAGTGTTAAGAGATTGAATCAGACTGGTACTGTATTTTAAGTTCAGTAACATTCCCTATGTGATGTGTTAGACACACACATACACCCTGACTCCTTTCCTTTTCTTCTATAAAGTTCATGTTCACTCTTTGTTCAATATCAGTCTGCATTTGCACTCTGTGTGGCTGTACACTGATCCTTTGCAAAGCTCTTATTAAAATATATAAAGACAACTTGATCATTTGTCAGGTGTTCATTATCAGATTTCCATCACAAACTTGGTGTCAGAAGTGGGAAGGCTTGACTGAGGGTGTCTGGACACAGAGTCAAAGGGGACCAGCGCATCCTGAAGCCAAATCTTCAGCCTCAACCTTCCCACAAAGACATGTGAGACAGAGGACCTAAGACCGGACTTACTCAGGGTTGCGATCAAAGATCCTAACTTGTGAGAATCTGAAAATTGATTTCTAAATAAAGAAAAAAAAACAAAACAAACCCAACAGGTTACTAGAGATGTCAAAAATATTAACGGTGAAATAAGAGATTTTGGCATACTAATCCAAGCTTGAGGTAAATGGTGGACAGTTAAGGTGTAATAGAAAGCTGGAGGTACACCGACAAGTCAACCTTAAAAGAGTTTACCGAGACCACAGTACTGGTTGTAATGGATATTGGTAGGACCCAGTTGCAGCACCACACACCACAGGTACGATTGGTAATGACCTTTAATCATGAACCAGAAGAGAGAATACACACAGGTGGGTATTAGGGGTAGAAGAAGGGGTCCGGGGCTGGAGAGCCATGGGTCAGGTGAGTGGAGCAAGGTGACTGAGCTCACACACACAGGGGAAAGTTCGTGGACCCGAAGGCTGGGGCTAGCGGTGCCGTGCATTAGGGAGCAGGTTGGAGATGAACGCTGTAAAGTCTTGCATGTTACTAAGAACAATCTGGCAAAGAGCGAGTGAACCAGGGATGCATATATACTGGCCTGATGGGAGATAGAGTGCAGCTGGGGGCAACAGATGAGGACAGTGAGTTTACTAAGACCACAGTAGTGTATGGAAAAAATTATTACTGGGTAATAATTATATTGTGTGAAGTAAAACTCAGAAAATGCATGTAGGAAAAGTAGACAATTTCTCTGTAATAAGACAACATTCTGAAATATTCATATCACATCAATGATAGTATGTCCAAAATAGGACATAATAACATTGATTAGTTTTTTGATATTTTTGACTAGTGTACTTTGGAGATTAGTTGAAGACATAACTTAAATCTCCTACTAAATTTTTAATCTACCAAATTGGGTATTATCAACAGTAAATATCGAACAAAAGATAAACATGTTAATGTGGATCTCTCCGATCCAAACATAAATTACATGAGAGTGAATTATGGTGATTCATCTCTGAAACAAATAAAAATGTGGGTTACTGAATGTGGTTTTCCCAGCACAGGAAATTTCAGTATCAGACAGCTAAATTGGCTCAGGGACAGACTGCAGGAGAAGAAAAAAGAGACTGAGAATAAAAAAGGCAAGAGTAAATTCAAGGTAGATTGGAAATCATTTAGTTTATGGATGGAAGAAGCACAAAGGAGAGACAGAAAAACAGGCAGGGACAGTGTGTCAAAATGCAAGATTCCAACCTCGACTATGCTCTACCAAGAAGAAACACACAACCTGATGAACCTGCAGCCCAAATCCAGGCTCATCAGGTGGCTGATCCACAGCCAAGGGCACCACCGCTATATAACCCTGGCCTTCCCCCATCTCCTTTTCCCCTCATCAATCCTGATACATTTAGTTTACGACAACTTTTGAATGGGGAAACAGCAACAAAAGGTCAACAGCATGACTCTGCTTCCCCTTCTCATACCAGGTCTGGTTTGATGTTCAAAAGTCTCTGAATCCATTCAACCCCCGTCACCAGTGAGACCTGATGCAGAGGGCAACCTACACCAGGTCCTGAATTTTTGCCCATGGTGGAGGTAGCAGGTGTTGATGAACATCCAATGCTAGTCCACAGACCGTGGACTATGGAGGACATTAAACAGGCAATGACTCACCTCCCATCACCATCAGATGGAGGTGGTGTGAAATTTGCCGCTGAACTGACTGTGCTCTGTATAGAATTCCGCCCAACAACTTCTGAACTGAGACGACTCCTGATGGTAAAAATGGGCAAAAATTGCGCCAAAGTATCAGCAGGATATCAAGAGACTGAGGTGAGCCTGGATAACCCCAACTGGACTCATAATGACATCGCAGATCTCTGTGAGCGCATCGAAACAGCATTCCCTGTCAAAATGTGCCAAATCCCCTAATGTAAACAAGAAGACGATGAGAGTGTTCACAACTATCTCACTTGTCTGACAGAAGTCCACAACACACACAGTGGGCTGACACCTCCAGCTGACCCAAATGATAATGTTGTTACAGCATGGGGAGGTCATTTGAGAAACAGCTTCCTGAATGGAATGAAACCAGAGATTTCCAGCATGTTGAAATGTACATGCATCACTTGGGACTCAGGCAAGTTAAACCTCTCGAGGCACATGCTGTGCATGCAGAAAAAACCCTCAGAGAGGGCCAGAAGAAGAAAGGGGAAAAAAGAGAGAAAGATCTGCAAATGGCTACGGTGACTTTGTTCCAAGCACGGGCCAGAGGGCTCAGAGAGAGGTGGATTCAGAGGTGGCTGTGGGGGCCTATGCACAACTGATCCAGATGTTTGTTTCCACTGTGGCGAAAGAGGACATTGCGCCAAAAACTACCCAAAGAAAAATCCAACATAGAAGGCTGATTGACTTCGGGGCGGCCTCTCAGGAGGGGGAGGAAACAGCACCTTTAACTTTGACCACACTGACCCACCATGAGAGACAACCTACACATCAGACTGGTGATTGCACCTCCCATTCACACACACATACACACACACTGATTGATGATGTCATAGCTCAGTTAGAAATAGGATACTCTGAACACACAGCCAATAAGCACATATGCTAAATACTCAGCTGATGCTTATACAGGCATGCCAACACACACACTCCTTGTACATGGCAAACGTGTAACATTTCTTGTTGATTCTGATGCAACACACTCTGTTATTAAAGCTGACATTTTTCCAAAACCTCAAAGATGAGTGGAAGATATGTGAGGTCTGGGCCTCAGGTGAAACAGTTCTAGAAAAATACACCACTCCATTATCATGCACTGATGATGTCACAGGCAAATTTAAACATTATTTTTTGCTGTCAGAATGTTGCCCAATTAATTTGATGGGAAGAGATGTAATGTGTTTATTGAGTATTTGTCTTGTTTCAAAACCAGAGGGGGTTATTGTTACTAGAACAAGTGAACTTGTGTTCCCTGACACTCACATATTTGTAAAATACAGCCCTGACACGCTGCTGTATGTGTATGAATGGAAGCTCTGCACATCAGCTGTAACTCCTACTCTTGTTTAAAAAAAAAGGTCACACACTCACACACAACACAGACACAGACTACATGAAACCACAAGACCTACACTGCACTGCACACACACATGAAGGGAGAGATGCAGACTTTGAGAAACGATGGTTCAAAGAAGGTTTGAATGAGAGAAAAGCTAACATTAAGTTGCACGTTTTGGAACATAGATGTGATGTTTCATTAACTTTACCCAAACAAACTAAACCAAGTGATGAATTTTCACCATATTTCTCTTTCAGTGATTCTGATTCTGATTCTCTGTTTGGCGTTCCTGGTTCATACCCACACGTGTCACTTGCCAAACACAGAAAGGAAAGATGGAATGATATTGGTCTAATTAAAGGCATGCAGCCAATTGTGATAACACCAAAGTCCGATTACAGGCCTTGCCAACCACAATATCCACTCAAAAAGGAAGCTATTGAGGGCATTACGCCAGTCTTTAATGACTTATTAAAGTGGTGTAATAATTCCCTGTGACACCAATTTTCCCAGTAAAAGAAATCAGAGATGGTCAGCCATTTTTCAGCTAAACTTGACCCTGTAGCTGCAGGACTGCCTACATGTCTGAGAGCTGTTGCAGCTGCAGAGAAAGCTGTGATGGTCTCCAGAGACATAGTAGGTTACTCTGACCTGACTCTGCTCGTTCCACATGCTGTTTCATTGATTTTGCTCTAACAGAAAACATCTCATCTTTCAGCAGCCAGACGGCTCCATTATAACACTCTTTTGCTTGAAATGCACTGTAAAATCCAATAGCTGCCCTGACATACATAAATTAGTTAACTTTACTAGGTTATCAACAAAATGCATTTATTACTTGAATTTATGAAGTAACAGTTACTTGCATGGTAAAAAAAGAAAAATACTTAGTGTTTAGAGTGAAGATTACTTTATTTTGAGTTAACCTCACTGGCAATAATAAGTAGCAAGAGAGGCTCAGGTGACGAGGTGGGTGCGCATGTGCAGTAGAGTCTCCCGCTCAGCACCTCACCAGCAGACAGACAGGACCGCGTGCTCCCTTGCTGACCTTGCTGAAGAGACCCTTCAGCGACCCTTCAGAGACACTGGATTTCGAGTCGACTCGACTCTTTTGAAGAATAATAAGGTAAGCTATCAAGCAAGTTTGTCTGTTAATGTGTTTAATGCTTGCTACGACTACGTTAGCATTAGCTAGCTAACGCTAGCTGACAAACAGGAACGGCTAATATGCGACAAGCAGAGCCTGTTCAGGTCATGGTTCAGGCATGTTTTGGTGGTTCCCCACCATCATCCAGTGATCTGTTTAAAACCCCTTTTTAACTGTCCCCTAGCTTTGAAAGTCCCACATTTGAAATGTTGTTTGCAGTGTTTCCTCAATTACTTTATAACACCATGGGACTTTGGTCACTTTTTGGGTCTAAGTTGTTTTTCAAGGGGCAATTTTACTGTCAAAAGTATTTTTAAATCATGACCTCCACCTCTGGTATTTTAAAAAGAAACCATAAGACGTATCTTTTTAGTCTGACTTTTACGTGAGGTGCTTCCATTATTAGTTGATAGATTTATATAATGCTTATTTTTTTTTTATTTTTGTGCTTTTTGTTTTTGTTGCAGTTTAGAAATGTTCTATATAAAGGAAGATTGATTAATTACATGAGCACCTTTTAAGGTCTAATAAAATTAAAATGTTAAATTTAACATTTTCTCTGCCAGTAATTATAATTTCTTTGCTGTGTTGTCACACTACTGCTAAATTAATATTAAGGAAATTCTGCTTTTGAAATGTTTTCATTACAGATTCCTTAAGTAGATATTTCTATAAATGTAAAGTTGTGTAAAAAAAAAACCCAAGTCCTGTCTTGTGTGTGGTGTAGCCACAACACATGTGTTTCACAGTACCAGCACTTTGACTTCTGCTGTGCACGGGCAGTTTTCAATTTTTGATTTATATTTATAAAAGTGTTAAATTAAAGGACAATTCCGGCCAATTCAACCTGGGGCTATGGTTTCCTAATATTTTTGGTCTAAAAAAATGTATAGATTTTTTTTTAATTGCTCTTGTTATGCAGTAGTTCTCTGTGTTCTCATATTGGCACAGCAGCTAAGAATGGGAGTGGACAGATCTTAAATCTCACAAAACCGCATACACTCTTTTACAAAAATGTCAGCTTCCTTGAAGTAAACAAACCCCTTGGTGTATGTTTGAATAGTCATCTGAAGTCTGTGAAAAAAATTGCGTTCTGGGATGTAAATAGCCTAAACAAACTAAGGTCCGTCCGCTCCCATTATAAGCTGCTGTGCAATAGGAGCAATAAAAAAAGACCAAAAATATTTGGAAACTATAGCCCCAGGTTGAATTTTCCTGGAATTGTCCTTTAATATTGAAAACACGTTCCTGTAATACTTGTAAAGCATGCACATATTAAGGAATGTGTCAGTAATCTACATACCATAATGATATCAGTGGAACTTCCTTTTAACTAAAAAATTCTTTCTCTTTTTCAGAACAAGTACTCGGAGCTACTGAAGAGCTGCTTTCTCAACGCGGGCCTCAGTGCACTGGAGGTGAGATGCCAGTAGCTTTTATTCTGCAGGACATTTCAGCTTAAGGAGTTATAACTAGCAGTAGAACAGTTTTTGAGAAAGCGTTAACAATGCTGCACCTTAATTAGATTAAATTGAGAGACTATCCTTACTTAAAATCTCCTTTGAAAATCGTTCTTCCAGATGCGTTGGACCTGTAAGCAGTGCATCTTTTCTGCAGACAAGAGAGGACAGTTGTTAAAACACTGTTGCCTAAAACATGGAGGTTTTACTCGGCAACAACCAATACCATGTCTTCTTATGGATTGCTTGTGCACTTTCAAATCTTTTAATGCACTCAAAGTGCATTTATCTGTTTGGCATTCTCAATCAGACATTGGGCAAGTAAGTAAACCCACAGTTGCGTTTCATTGCCAGTTATGTGAATTCATGGAGCCCTGCACTGAAGATGAGTTTTTTAAACATTTACGCAGCCATTTAAAACTTAAACAAAGAGTTGTATGTCCACATGAAGGCTGCAATTTTCAGAGCAGTGTATATGCAACATTTAATGCACATAAAATAGAGTACACAGTGGGAGTGCTGCATCACAGTTTAAAACTGGAATAATGTCAAACATCGAAGGTTCAGATCAGTTGACTGAAATTGAGGAAGAAATCCCTTTACAGGATGATATTGAGGGTGAGTTTGAGTCTGTAGATGACATACAGGACTTGGAAATCCAGCTTGAACGTAACCTAGCTGCACTTTTTTTGAAAATGCAAGCAATCCTGCACATAACTGAAAGTGCTGCACAAGAAGTAATTCAGCAGATCAACCAGATTCATTTACTTTCACAGCCATTACTACAAAGTGCAGTCCAGATGATTATCAGTCAACATTGTGGTGATGTGGATAATTCCATAGTGAGGGAAATTTTAAGTGTAGTTTCACAAAGTAATGTCCTGCTGAAGTACAGCAATACAGGAGGATCCCTATCAACAGCTGCTAGGAGAGCATCTTATATACTGCGAGAATTTCCAGTTGTAATGCCAGTTGAGTTTCTTCTTGACAGAGATTGTCAATCTGTGTATATGTCCCCATACTGAAAATGCTACAGGCTTTGTTAAGCATTAAGGATATTTTGGACAAGGTGCTGTGTGGAGAGATGAATTCATCAGAAGGATACCACTCATTCAGAGATGGCTCTCATTTCAAAGAAAATGTTCTTTTGAATGTCGAAGAATTTAGTATTGGGCTATACATAGATGATTTTGAAGTGGCCAATCCACTTGGAACTTCCAAGAAAAAACACAAACTATGTGCCGTATATTGGGTACTTGCTAATCTTGACTCCAAATATCAATCAGCTCTTCACTCCATTCAGCTAGCACTTTTGCGTAAGGTCAACACTGTGACAAAACATGGCTATGCAGAGGTTCTTCTCCCTCTCATTCAGGATCTTGCAACTCTTGAGGAACATGGTGTTTATATAGAACAACTAGCCGAAAGTGTCAGAGGCACTGTGTTGTATGTCTACACCATCCAAGGACAAGAGAGAACCATGATACACATGTGCAAGAGGTTATACGTGACCCTACTACGGCCAGACATCATGGTGTTAAAAGGGGTTGTCCATTGAATGAAAACCTGACACACTTCCATGTGGTGGATGGTTTCCCACCTGACATTCTGCACGATTTTTTGGAGGGTATAATACCAGCAGAACTGTCACTATGTCTGAAGGATTTGATTACTAAGAAGTATATTTCTTTAGACTCTTTGAATAAGGCTATTAGGCAGTTTCCTTGTACATTTTCTGATAAAACTGACCAACCACAGAACATTCCAAAGACTTTCATCTCAAAGGGAACTACTGGGGGGAATGGCCATGAAAATTGGTCTCTCCTGAGGCTGCTTCCATTGATGATAGGCCATGATATCCCCGAGGGATACCAAGCATGGGAGATACTGATGCTTCTTAAAGATATCCTGGAGTTGGTAATGTCATCACACTTTACATACGAGTTAATCCACTTCCTGGATTGCAAAATCTCAGAACACAGAGAGTTGCTGCAGGAAACCTTTCCGAACTACAAACTTCGTCCAAAACATCATTTCATTGAACACTACCCTCAGATGATAAAAATCTTTGGCCCACTACTAGATGTGTGGACGATGCGTTTTGAGGGGAAGCACAAATTTTTCAAAAAAGTTGTGCGTGACACTCATAACTTCAAGAATGTGGCACATACCTTGGCTGTAAGACACCAGAAGATGATGGCCTTTCATTTAGACTCCTCAACATTCTTCAAGCCTCCTTTGGAAATTGATAAAGTGAGGTCAGTTTTGGTCACATCTTTCCCTGAAAATGTTCAGAGTTTGCTTCATCAGCGAAATGCCAAACAAAGTACAGTGCTGGTTGCATCTTCTGNACACTCATAACTTCAAGAATGAGGCACATACCTTGGCTGTAAGACACCAGAAGATGATGGCCTTTCATTTAGACTCCTCAACATTCTTCAAGCCTCCTTTGGAAATTGATAAAGTGAGGTCAGTTTTGGTCACATCTTTCCCTGAAAATGTTCAGAGTTTGCTTCATCAGCGAAATGCCAAACAAAGTACAGTGCTGGTTGCATCTTCTGCTTGTGTTCATGGTGTTAAATACAGCACAGATATGATCATTTCAGTTGGCAGTTGCTCAGGTCTCCCAGAGTTCAGGAAAATAACACACATTGTTGTCATCAACACAGAAATCCTGTTTGTCTGCAGGCTTTTGACCGCATGGTACATTGAACATTTATGTGCTTATGAGTTGTGCCTCAGTGGGGCAGGGTCTCTCACTGTCACCCAGTTGTCTGAGCTGAATGATGTTTTCCCTTTATCCTCCTACCGAGTGAAAGGCAATGTATATGTGACACTTAAGCGTTACATATTATGCTGAATGACAGTATGTAGACTATGCACTAAAGTTATACTTACTTTTTCTAGGACCATGGAAAGCTACAAACTGAGAGTCATCATAACGGAACAGGACATACAGAAAGTGTCACTAGATGGAAAACCAAAGACGGTTGAAGAACTTCAGACCAAAATCAAGGAAAAATGCAAGCTGCAGTATGACTTCAGTGTTATGTATGAAGATCCTGACTTCGATAATGCCCTCTGCAACCTCAATGACATAGGAGACTTGCCAACTACAAGAGCTACTGTGAAGGTCATTCCGCTGCTGGTGACAGCCGCCACCACCAGCACATCTGATACCTCCTTTGTCTCTGATGATACAGAGATTCTGTCCACACACAGCTCATCTTCATCAATGAGACAAGAGCCATGGCCAGAGTTTTTTGATGTTCCAAATTTCTCAGTTGATGTGGAATTTAGACTTAGACAGGCTAATCTTGCATATCTACAAGACAAAATACACTGGAATGTACCAAAAGACATGAAGCATGGTATTCTGGAAAAGCTTGCTGAGACAATTTACAAATTTGATACCTACCCAACTGTTGAGCGGCTCCAATCTGTGGCACTTGCACTCATCAGCAAACATCCCTGCTTGAGGGAACCAGGTTCACCAGATGGGTGTTCTGGCTGGAAGTATAGCTTAAAATACAAAATGGGGAACTATCGTAGTAAACTGAAAAGAGCAGGGTGTATAGAGGTTGCGATAAATGCTGGGAAAGGAGGTAGTCCACAAATGGCTTCAAAAGGCCTCAAAAGACCAAAAAGGTATGAGGTCAATTACTTACCGGACATTCCTGAGGGGCAGAGTGAAGATAGCCTGGAGGCTGCGAGAAAACTCCTGGTTGAAGAAATGAAAAAACGGAACCCCAGTGGAACCGTCATTGCATCAAAGATGGACCAGACCTTCCCAATGCAGAGAAGGGAGATTGTGGAGGGCGGACCGCCAATGAAAATCTTGAAGGAGCGGTGGCCAGCTCTTTTTACGGAGAGACAAGTAAGTACTGAAATAATAAAAAAATTTAGCCTTTTTTTGCAGCACTCCACCCCCTCTGTTCTGTCATTCTGTCTGGTGACTAAATACTAAATGGCAATCTGCCAATTACTGTTTTATTTGGCAATTAAACTATTAACAACTGTGAAGGTATTTTTTCCACACTGGCCCAACACTATTTAGTCACTATGCTTTTATGCTGTGTTTTGTAGGTGTTTGCAGAGTTCAACAGGATAGTCACCAAAAACCTACAGATGGACTTTTTTGGTGCCCTGGACCGTCATACACCACGCTTTGTCACGATCTTCAAGTCCAAGAAAGGAACTGTGGGAGAGACCCTGACTGAGTTGGTGCAACAAATTGATTCAGGGGTAAGTCTATGAAAGGCTTCTTCTGTCTTTATTTCTCATGGTAAGTTGACTTCAAATAGTGATTGTTGTTTTGCTGCATTTTTTTGCAACAACAGTGGTTAGGGGGAGAAGATGGGACATGGCTGGAGAGGCACCAGTAGTATTTTTTTGGGGGGGATGCTACCTTTCTCATGGTTATAATGCTATTACCGTATTTCCTCAATTTAAAACTGGGCACCTATTAGCAGCCTCTTTTAGTAGTTCAGTATCTGTTCTGAACTATCTTTCTTACTTGTAACAGACATAACAGTAACATGGACCAGTTTGTTATTTGTATTATTTGTAGCCTGGTCCAAAACTCATTTTTTGTTAATAGTAGCCCCAGCTATTATTTGGGGAAATATGGTATGTGAACAGTTGCAATGAATTTGAGTGGGTGGGGGTGCATTCTGATGATGTGAAGCTAGTTTTTGGCCTTGAAAAACAGTCTTCCTGGGACTGGATTATGCAAGAGCTGTGTCTTAATGATGATCACAGGTGTCCAACTCGCCTCCACTGATGAACTGAGATGGATTGTCGCAAGAAATATACAGTATATAAGATACAATATGAGTACAACCTACAACCCCTATAGAACTTGTGTTGCTATTCGCTGTTAAAGCTTTGGGTTTTCAATTCTCCAATCAGTAGAATTGATTTGCTGCACTGTCAAACAATGTGGTGATAACTGTTTCATATACTTTCACAAACATTTGTGTACTGTAACTTTTGAATGCTGCATTATCTTGAGCTTAATTTGTTCATCATCCACTTCTAGAAACCAGATGTAACGGCAATGCGCACCATTGTACTCCGAGGCCTCCCTGTTCTACTTGGTGATGACCCGAGTAACTTCTACAAAACCTGCTTCGTAAGTTCTCATAGTTACATCTAAAAGGAGCACACACAGTTCTGGGGGAATTAGCTTTGTATTTACCAGTATCTCACTGAGAGTGAGATAAAAAATGTAATGCCGAATATATCCATGAGCTCAGTACAAACATTATTGGCTGCTTGCTAACTGACAGTTCAGTGTATGCCAACAGTGTTACCAGCCTAGCACCTGTAAAGTGAGAGGAATACACCTTTCATCTCCAAAATTGAGTTATTTTAATAGAAGACAGTGTACATACATTTTTAGTGGTTTCTGCTCTTTTTTTGAGTGATGGCCCAGGTCGGATTCAAACCCAGGGTCGCTGCAGTAAGGACACAGCCTTAATATGTGATACATATGCTCTCCTGAAGTTTTAAATGCAGATGCATTTGGTTTGTCTGGTAGTTCACCTGGTAGAGACGTCCAAACCACAGCAGCTGGGGTTTGATTTGGAAGGAGAGCTTTGGTGCATGTCACCTCCTCTCTCCCCTGCCTTTTCTGTCTCTCTATTGTCAAATAAAGCAGAAATGCCTCAAAAAAAATTTAATGTTTTTTTTTAGATTGATATAGATTTGGTGTAAGAAAGGGGTCAGCAACTTTTTTGATGGCCTGTGCCACTTTGATTTAAAAAAAAAAAAAAAAATTAAAAAAATTAAAGGTTGCACAGACCCAAGTGCCATGACGGATCATGATAAACATTTTGTTGAATATATTGTCCCAAAAATAATTGCATTTAACAATATAACTGTCATTCTAAGACCATTTTATGCCACTGATATAATAATACAATACTTTTTTTTGGTTTCATTACAGGATTGTGACAGTGATGAGACCTGGGCACAAGTATCTGTGGGGGTGCTGACTGTTGTCCCTGAAGATATGCAACTCTCTCCAAATCAGCTCCACCTTGACCCAGTGCATACTGCCATCATTGTTGAAGGAGGTATTGTAATGGATGATCTCCAGAACCTACCTGAGGCACTTTGCCTCTTGTTTGGGCTGTCGTATGCTTTACATTTGGACTACCCTAAACCCATGAAAAACACTTTCGGCTTCATTCAAAGAGTGATGCTTGGCTTGGGAGAGAACAAACTCCCACCAAAACTGCAAAGTCTTAAAAATCTCCTGTTGAGTTAGAATGCAAATAAATGTATGAGTGGTGACATTTGGCAAATCTCACTTGTTAATGAGAGTGGATTCAGTTACTTTTTATTGTTCACTAAATTAAGACACTCCATTCAGATTGTCAGTCCACGGGTTCATCAGCAAGTTACATCTAGAGGCGGTAGATGTACATCTATTCATTCACACATGTGAGATCCATTGCCAGTCATTACACTTTCATGTTGTTGAATGAAGCCACTTTGCACTTGTCAGCATGTTGGTTCTTTACAAAGGTTGGTCTATAAACTGTTATTACTGTATTATTGTTATTATTGTTTTCAGGATTATATGTCAAATCAAAGGTCAGGGTTGAATTTTCTTTTCTTCAGATTTATACTTATTTATTTTTATCCGCTAGCAAGTATTACTGGCACATTATTGTACCAACAAAGATTTTGGTACTAGTGTATATATAGGCAGAGAGTCCAGCAGACTTCATTGTACTCTTATAGCAGTGAGTTGTAAGAGAAGTGTAACATAGGTGAAAATTTGGTGTTTCAGATTGTTGTTCTGAAGAAAAAGTTATTGTTTCACTGTACGATGTAAAACATTCAGTACATGTCTGTTTTATTACCAAATTTGATCTAAAAAAGATCAGTATATTGTTGCATAGTTGTACCTGTTGGTATGGTCCCAAAAATGTAGTAGTGGTTGAGCTTATTTTTTATACTGTCATTTATTTTGGTGTACAGAAGCCAGTATTTGCCATGGCAAACAGGTAATGTACCTACTCATAAGACTATAGTGATTACGGCAATAGGCCAATTTTAAAAAATGTTGAACTATCCCTTTAAGCTTGTCTTACTGTTACCTCACTGTTTAAAATAAGCACCTCAAAATCAGATGTATCATTTTTGTTCCGAAATGATTCTGATGCTGGAAAGTCAACAATTGAATGTATTGTTGACGTGTTGATATAAAAGGAAGAAAAATTAAAGAAAAATGGATAGACTTGAAATTTCAACTGTGTTATTACCTTGATTTATTTTGATTGTTGGAACTGTAAATTGGATTATTTTAAGGAGATTGGAACCTGTTTTTCATTCATGTATAGATATTTGAAGCACTTAGGTTACTGTAGTAACACTTACTTGCTTTTTTCAATGCAATCGGTTTGCATGGTTTTAGCAAGTAAGTCAGATTGCTACTCAAATAAATATAACTTAGAAATGCTAAGTTACAGAGAATGTCACATAAGTTAGTCCAACTTAGATAAGTGTGTTGTATGGACTAGACACAGAGTAAATGTCACGTGCAATAATTAAGTAGATTAAAATGGTAATTCTGAGTAGTCTTTACTAAATCGAGAGTACATCTAAAGTAAGTTATCAAGTACACTCTACTTGATTGTTTTAGTTGCTTTAATTCATGTTTAAGTGTACTCTACTAAAGAAGCATTAGTTAGTACAACTTACAATACCTTAGTTAGTACAACTTACAATACCTATTTCTCTTTACTTGATTGTTAAGTGCAATCGGTTTGCATGCTTTTTTTAAGTAATGATAACAAATTGGATTTTACAGTGTGCCTAATATCACTGTGAAAAGATGCAATGTTCTTAACCCTGCAACTCTTCTCCCCGCGGAAGGAGTTGGAGAACAACACAACTGTGTTGCTGCAATAACTGAAGTTTGTTCCCCCCAGACCAGATTTTGCAAGAAACACCTTTGCAAAATCCAGACTTTGAACTGTTTTTGGATGGATCAGTATAACGCAACCCTGACACAGGGACACACACCAAGTTAGATTCTCTGTGGTAAGTGCACATGACACACTTTCCATCACATTGTCTATCTGCCTGTCCGTGTACCTGTCAATGTGTCTATGTGTCCGTTTGTGTGTGTGTGTATATGTGTGTGTGTGTCTGTCTGCCTGTCTTTCTGTCTGTGTACCTCTCTGCTTGTCTGTATTTCTGTGTGTTGAGATGTGTGTAAATCATTGCAGAAATGTCAGTGAAGTGGTTGATAAACACCACAGATATCAGAGGAGTCTCTAATGAGGTAATTTGACCCATGTGTGCCCCCTCCCTCCACTCAGAGGTTGGCATGGTAACAATGCTGTCTCACTGGGTGCCTACCTGTCATTCTCTTTGAAAAAGGTAGCACCTGGAAAACACTGGTTAAAGGTAATACATCAATCATGTGGTTTTGGTGTTTCTAGAGCCAAACTGAAATTAACGACCAAATCTTTCCTGAATAAAACCGGACTGAAACATATTCCCTGTAAAAATAAACGTGTAAATTATTGTCTGTATTTAGTGTTGGAGGAGTCTGTAGCTGGACTTTGAAAGAAATGTCACAAAAGTGGTTGATAAACGGCACAGATATCAGAGGAGTCTCTAATCAGGTAATTTGATCCACCTGTGTAGCCCCATTCCTGCATTCAGAGGTTGCCCTGGTGATTTTAACTGCTTTGGTCTGACTGAGTGGGACAGAGATTCAGTTGAAATATACTTGTTGAACTTAGGCTTGTCAGTGAAATATGATAACTGTTATCACATGAATGTTTAGATTTTCTGAGAGAGGAGACTTTGCTGTCATACAGTCATATAAAATGTTTGTCTGCGGTGCCAAAAATGTGGCCAATGCAGTGATTTAAAAAAAAATGTTTCCTCCTGATTTTCTGCTCTCATTTTACATTAGGGTGAATGGGGCAGTTAGATGGTAACCTGCCACTTTGAAAGGGCACAGTTCAAATTCTGTGAGTCTCTGTGCTTTGTCAGTCACATTGTCTGAAAGCCGACAAGTTTGTCTAGTTGGTGGGAAATAATCATAGAGTTAAATTTGTGGCCTGGAAGACGAGTTTGAAAGGAATTTTTTTGAGCCATTTAATCCCTTCTCCCACTCAAGTGATGTCACCCACTCCAGCCCTGAACATTCCACACAATACACACCAATTATAAACTCGAAAGTGATCAGAAAAAAGCATAAAACTAAAACTGCGACAAATGAAAAACTGTATAAGATATCAAAAAATTGAAATGGATTTAAATAGCTGAAAGTCTTGGGACCCGTTTAAAGATTAAAGATTAAATTAAGTCTCTAGCTAAAAGTTTGGCGAAGTAGTTGAGGTTCAAAGAGGAGAAAGGTTTCAAGGATTTGAACATTCTCTCCATTGAGGTCCATTGTAAAAAAGTCAGACAAAATGATCAATATTTCAGAAATTATTAGACTTATCAATGAGAAAAGGAATGCCCGGAATGTCCTGATCGAGGCACACGTTTTAACGTTTGAATAGAGTTTCTATGACAAACAGTGTGGGACTTGTAGTGGGCCAAAAGACGGGTCGGAAGAAAAAATAATAATTATAAAGAGAAACATTTTTGACATGACAACAACATATAGTGGGATTGCTTCATTCACCAATTCCACCAACTAGACAATGCATTTCCTGCTGAAAATGTGTGTGAATGCTGAGAGCTGAATGAGTTTCCTGAAGCATCTGCTCAAGCAATGCTGAGGTAGCTGAAGCAATAGCTGAAGATTAAAAGCATAACTTGTAAGCTGGAGGTTGAATGTCCTGAAATGATTGAAAAGGGCCTGAAGTTGTTGAAGGTGTAACAAACAGCACAAAACTATAGAAAATATATAAAAATGTAAAAAACAGAAAAATATGTTTTTTGGAAGCTAAATTGCCTAAATTGGCTGCAAAATAACCTGAGAAATAAGAAATGTACAATCAAAACTTGTAATTAAACACCTGAAGAAGATTACTGACACAAAGCAAAAGATGAGAACTGAAACATGTTGCTGAAATACTTGAAAGTCAAATTATTTACCACCATAGGTGGAAGTAGGAATAAAATGCCTTAAAATTTGAAGAAGTAATCATTTGTATTAGTAACAGAAAGATGACCTGTATCCTCAACAGTAGAAACTTTAATTTAATTAATAAGCTGAATAATTGCTTAATAGTTGGAAGTGTTGTGAACAGTTTAAAGGTTGAATAAGGAGTTGAACATTGTCTCCATTCACTTACATTCTAAAATATTGCAGGAAAAACTAATTATTTCAAAAATTATTGAATTAATATTATCAAAAAGTTGAAAGAAAGGATATATCTCCTGAAGAAGCTGAATGTTTTAATAGCTTATGTAGCACAAAGTATGCAAGAGTAGTTAACAAACGAAGGAAAGTAAAAGGAGGATCAGGATGATAACACCAGGTGAGCATGTTAAATTCAATATGGCTGCTGCTGTATTTCCTGTTGTTCTGTCCAGTCTGAAATGTTATCTCCCTCTATGAGTACAAACTCTTAAACAGCTGTCTATGTGTGCGTGTGTATGTTTGTGTGTCTGATTATGTGTGTGTCTATCTATCTATCTATCTGTCTGTCTGTCTACTTGTTTACCTGTCTGTGTCTGTCTGCTTGTTTATCTGTTTGTGTACCTCTCTGCTTGTCAGTATTTATTTGTGTTTCTATGTCAGTTAGAATGAAAACTGAAATTAACTGACGAATGCTTCCTGATTAAAGCTGGAGTGAAACGTATTTCCAGTGAAATCAGTTCAAAGTTGTGTAAATCATTGTCTGTATTTAGTGTTGGAGCAGTCTGTACTGGATTTTGACAGAAATGTCAGTAAAGTGGTTGATAAACACTACAGATATTAGAGGAGGCTCTAATCAGGTAATTTGACCCAGATGGGTGCCCCCTCCCTCAACTTAGAGGTTGCCATAGTGACAATGCTCTCTGTCTGTCTGGCTGCACACCTACTTTTCTTTTTGAAAAAGCTAGCACCTGGATGAGATTTCTGACACACTGTTAAAATAGTTGAAATAGCAGCACTTTCCTATAGAGCTGCCAGATAGATTGTCAGGATGTCTGGTATAAAGAGGTCTGTGAAGTCATTCCAAAGCACATCTGTTGGTTAAGATTTCACCCCATTGTCCTGCTGTTATCACCCAACTTCACCAGAGCTTCAGCTGATAGCTGGTGTTGGGCATTACTGTGGCTCCTGATAGTCCTGCTGCAGGATGCCCTGAACACCTTTTTTTAAGCAACTTTATCTATAACAAAGTGGTATGTAACACACCAACTATGTTATGGGTTTCCATTAAGTCTGTAGAAACTGAAATTGAAGAAATTTCATATCATTTACTATTCGATTTAACTTTTAATTTCATTGTATTTTTGCTTTTTAGATTAATTTAATGTAATCAAATATTTTCAATGGAATTCATATTTTTATTCAGTGAAATTAAATTATTAAATTATTTTTATTTAATTTAACTTTAATTAATGTGATTTAATTTGCTTTAATTGTATCTAATTTTTTAATTTTATTTTCTGTTTAATTTAGTTTTTAATCTTCAATTTTTAATTTTATTTCAAATTCAATTTATAGTAGTCCCTTTTGCATGCTACTGTGTATTGATTAATATTTTATATTACATTCAGTGAGACAGACCGGTCAGTCAATCACTGTAAATTAATTCATGATGTGTAGACGATGCAGAATGTAAACCATCCAATAATTTACCAGATAATAATCCCAAACTTCAGCTGAATTTGTACTTGATAGTGATGAGTGGTGAAGGCAGGATACTGCTCTAGGCTTCTGCATAAAATAGTAAAAATAAGCGTTGCCGGGAAGTGACATTAGTCAGCTCCAGGAAACAATTTCCACAGTTAAACATCACAACTGAGTTTTTCAAACCCTAGGGCATGAATGAACACTAAATATTTAATGACTTATGAAACTGTCATGCACAGCAAGCCAAGGCTTTCCTGGGGTGGAACTGTCAGTCTGCTCCAATCACACATGGAATTTGTGAAATAAATTTTTTCATTGTGTTTATTTATAGAAGAAAACTGTCTGTTATTGACTGAGTGCAGCTTTTGATCAGCCAATTTGGTTCCAGATAAACCATCCATTTATAACAACTGAGTAAATACTATGATGATGAAGATTTGAAAAGCTCAGAAAACAGAGAGTGACACCATTAAGTTATTTATTAATTTATTTGTCAAACCAACAATACATCTTACCAAAGTATTCTGATGCAATTATGGAACAATATATGTCATATCAACAAAGCAATTCCAGCATGAAACGATGTTTGATTTTTGTATTATATTTAATCCCCCATGTTGTTCAGAGGCACTAAAAACCTTTGTGTTACAGATATATTGTCATAAAAACTTATAGTAGTTTATAACTGAATAAAGTGCCATCCACGTTCAACAACAGATGCAAAAGTATAGTCATTTTTTTTTAACTCAAGAGTAAGAAAAAAAAGATCAGTGTTTATACAGGATGATCTTGACATATTATGAAAAAAGGCCAGTAGATTAAAAGCAGACTGTTTACAAATAGAATGTGGTAGAGACACTGCATGATGTAAGAAGCTACTAAAGTCCCCCCTAGTGGTTGGAGTGGTCATTGAGGGCAATAAGCAAAGGTTCAGCTAAGGGAATTTGCTCCGATTATGTGATATGACCTAACTATGGAACTTTGATGGAGTCAGGAGCTTGATTTACTGTGAGACGGTTGAAATAGTGCTTTTGAAAACTTGTTCGCTTGCAGAGCCCCTCCCAGCTATCAGACCTATGCTTATTCATAACTGGTAAATCATTAATTTCCAGGACACCCTGCACTGTCCTTCTGATAGAGTAATGAAAAGCATTCAGCAGCAGATGAGTGATGCGTGCAGAGAATTAACCCTGGAGGATATGAGATGATTTGATTGGTGAGGATGAGTGCTTAGGTTTCCACTCCACAGTTCTCCTTACATTTGGCAATGTAGCTGAATCTCCCAGCAGATTATGATGTCATAGCAGCGGAGTGGGAATAGAATCAGCCCTTCATCTGGAGCCAGGGATCACAGTCAGGATTAAGTGCATGCGGGTGGTGGTCTGTGGCCAATGAATGCTCAGGAGCAGTGGAGCTGAGCTCATACAGTCCTGCTGCCCTTTCCTTTGTGAACCTTTTAAGAAACGAAGGTGGATTTGTGCCATCTGAAGATGAACAATGACACAAAGATAATGGGAGAACTCTAAGGCTGGATTTCCCTCCTTTGGTAAGGTAAATGATTTGAACCTGCAGCTGCTGTTTATCAAAGTAATTTTTTATTTAAGTTGTTAGCAAACTTTTTGCATGCCAAATATAATGAAAAACATACATATGTGGTTTGTGATTTATGTCGAGGTACACTCATTCTTCAATACATTTTACTGACATTTTTTCTAGACTGCATCTGGCCCATAACAGTCACTAAGCAAGATGAAGGTGAAATGGACCATGCTGGGCATGGTTGTCTTCTTTCTGCTCTCAGTGGCAATGACCTGTTGTTTTATATGGCAGTATCGGATGCCAAAGCTGAAGACAGGTAAAGTTTATCCCAACACTATAGATTTACACCTTAGAACACCTACTCAGACTTTTTAAAACATATAGTAACTGTTGAACTGAGTGAGCCGTTCTTAGCCTCTTTGCTATAATTGCTCGTTTGCAGAAACTGCAGCAGGATTACATAGAGCTGGAAATAGTGACAGAAGGATTAGCTGCCCCGTTAAAGCACACTTTAACTCCTGTTGAGAGACAAGAGGAGGAGGGAGGGTGGAGCAGAGCAGTGGAGCTTTGTATGTGACATAAATGTAAAATTCAGGGTGTACTGTCTGACTGTATCCAATATGCTGTACCTGAATGTCTCAACAGCTCAGCTTTATAACCTTGTGCCCCTGGGAACATTTAAGCAGGCCAACATATTTACAGCACTTTATAATGAACTGTACAGTAATTATAGTTTTATGGCTAGTGTGTGCTGCTGGACTTTTGCTGTAACAAACAATGTATTCCCTACTATACCCTATCACTAATGATATTTTAAATCATCTTCATTCACAAGTTACAGACAGTTACAGTACAGCACTGCCTACAGTACAGAGATATTCTGGAACTGCAGAATACTGTCATATACTCAATACTGTAAAATAAGACCATTAAATAATGTATTGTATTAATAATATCATAATAATTTATTAGTGCAGATAGGTAGTCTGTCACCACAGTTCAGCCATCCAACTGGACCAGTGACTTTCTCACTGGTGGAATCATGTTAGCCTTTTACTGTTACTTAAAAGGGTCAGAAAAAAGAATAGTTATATGATCCACTGCGTCAAAAGCAGGACTTAAATCCAACAACACTGAAACAGAGACTTTGCCTGAGTCTGTGTTCAGGCAAGTGTCATTTATTACC
Source organism: Seriola dumerili (assembly GCF_002260705.1). Classification (NCBI taxonomy): domain Eukaryota; kingdom Metazoa; phylum Chordata; class Actinopteri; order Carangiformes; family Carangidae; genus Seriola; species Seriola dumerili. Next base: position 41,787 of record NW_019174325.1, read on the forward strand.
TTTTATGAGTGCAGTCTCAGTGCTGTGATTGGGCCGAAAACCAGACTGAAAGTTATCAAAGCAATTGTGCAGATTTACAAAGTTGCTAAGTTGCTGGTGGACAACTTTTTCAATAACTTCACTTGAAAACAGTAAGTTTGATATAGGGCGATAGTTGTTTGGTGCAGGGGTATCAAGATTGCTCTTCTTTAGAGGAGGTTTGATGACTGCTGTTTTCAAAGCATTTGGAAAAGTGCCAGATTGGAGAGAGGCATTACCTATTAAAGTGAGCTGTTTTACTAGGCTGCTGAGTAGTGTTTAAATGAAGATAGTGGGTAAAACATCAAGATAGCAAGTAGAAGACCTGAGACTGTAGATAATTTCTTCCAGTGTTTTATCATTGATGGACTAAAATTGTGTCATATCTAACAAGTGACTTTGGGGAGGCTGCAGTGATGGTACTTTATCCTTTGGCATTGAGGAGTAAATTTCATGTCTGATGCCTTGAACCTTGTAATTAAAAAAGGCTGCAAAGTTGTTACATTTCATAGATAGATAGATAGATAGATAGATAGATAGATAGATAGATACTTTATTTATCCCCTAGGGGAAATTCATGTGTCCATTATCTCATTGTTGATAATAAAAATAACAGATAATAATAAATAAACAATAACAATTAGATTAGTTCAATTCCTTTGGCTGAGTTGTTGTATAGCCTGATGGCAGTGGGAACAAAGAACCTCTCTGTTCTGCAGCGCAGTAACATGAGACGTTTGCTGCTATTGCTGCTTCTCTGTCCTGCCAGAATATTGTTGAGAGGATGGTTGGTATTGTCCATTTTTTGCTGGTAGAAACTAGTTATGGAAATATTGCAACAGGAGGGTTAGTTAATCTGTCCGTTACTGTTTTTGTTGATAATATCAGAGAAAAATGATTGCCTTGCACTTCTCAAGGTCAAATTGTAAATGCGTAATTTTTCATTATAGATTTCTAAGTGAATGTGGAGCTTTGATTTTCCCTATTTTCGTTCTGCTTTCCGACACTCGCTTTTTTGGACCCTTACAGAATGAATGTTTTTCCATAGTGCCTTTTGCTTATTAATGATCAATTTCACCTTAATGGGAATAATGACATCAATTACATTTGCAATTTTAGAAGTGCAGGAATTTTGTAGATCATCCACGTCATTCGAAATTGTGGCAGTTTCAAATTTGATGGCTTCCATGAAAAGTATTCTGGTATTCTTAAAAAAGTATCTTTTTTCAACATTTGTTGATCCATGGACAACTTTGGGAGTCATTGACAGATCAAAAATAGTATAGTCCTCCATCTGACATAGACTGTAAATAAAGATGGACGTAGTCTCCATGACATCACCCATAGGTTTCTGAAGAGCGGTTTTGAAGCTCAGAGTGGATCGTTCCATTGTCATCTTGCCAGTACCTGACTCCGCCGAATGCCTGGCTAATACAAAAATGAGCGAAGAGGAGGGGCGTGTGTCGAGCTGAGATTTCCGTGCATGCTGCCTTGTGGCAGGCATACGCTCACCCACCTGTCACTCAAAGTGGTACACCCTCAATTCTCCATAGCTTTAAGCCATAATAAAATTTAAACAGGTGAGTTATATAAAAATTCAACCCTGCACTGTTGTCATGAAGGAGGAAATTAGCTATAGACACCAAAACCGTTTTTGTACCAGGCTGTAAACATGTTTATTTATGCTGTAAAGTTAGGCATTTTAACATTGGAGTCTATGGGGATTGACTTGCTTTTGGAGCCAGCCTTAAGCAGCCAGCCGAAGAAGTGTGGTTTTTGGTGCCTCTGTGTTGGCTTTATGTTTTAGCCTCGGAAGTTACTGCTTGCTTTTGAACCTAAGAGGTGAGACGGGGAGGGAATGGATGTTAGAGAGTCAGAGGAGAGTGACAACACAGATGGGGAGATCCAGGGCTGGGATGGGGGTAGTGATGAAGGGCAATCCACAGGGAGGGCAGGCAGAGCAGTGTCACTATTGTCAACCTGCTGCTGGCTCTAGCTCTGTATGGGAGACTTTGGCAACAGAGAGGGGGGCAGGATGTTTTTTGGTTCTTCAGATAGTGAAGAAAGTTTTCTGTTAGTCACCTTAGTCTATGTCCAGTTAGGTAGGGACCCTTTCCTTTGATGAAGTCATCCTGTTCCAAAAACAAGTTGAAGTTATCAATTAAGTTTCTTCCTTGAGACTTACAGGCATTAGAAAGCCATGTATTCAGTGCAAGTAGGCGACTGAATTTAGAGGCCCAATGATAAATCATTGTATTTCCAGCTTGTCAAGTATGTTAAAAAGTTTGGAAAAATCTATTTTCGAAAATACTGATTCTTCTTTCCTGGTGTCAACAGCTCCCACATGCACAATAACATGTTTGATTCCAGGGTGGCTTGACAGTACCTGGGATAAAAGACAAGTTATACAACTGTCCATGGCACTTGGCTAGCTGCATGTGATGATCCTTTCATTGTTTACAGATCTGATAGCACTGTCTCCCTCTTCTGGCACAGATTCTTTGTCCTTGTGTGTCTTATGCTTCTTCTGTATGCCAGTGTTGATTTCACATTACCCCTTGTGAATGAGATAATTTTTTTCCCTGCTTCCCACTCATAAAAATGCTTTCCGGCTCATTCACGTTTAATTAAAACAGTGGTTGATATTTTTTTTGACCTGCATGCCTGGTGGTGCTATATTTCTTCCTGCAATGCCAGCATATTTTTCTGACTCCGTTTTGACAAGTCTGTATGAGTCCTGCTTTAGGATTTAGGTTTAGGATTATGATATTTGAGGTAGCATCATGATTAACACTACTTTGATTAGTGGTAGTATTCTGGTTATGCACAAACCTAGCTGTGTTACCACTGATTGTTATGGCGAGTGTCTCAGGAAGTCCTTTCTCAGCTTCCAGTGTTAAAATCCTCATCTGTAGCATGGTGATTTCCTGTAGATATTTCTGACAATTTTGGCATGGTGAGGATTTTGCAGAATTCAACACACTGTTGTCACACAGAGTTTGTTTGTACTTCAGCACCTGCTGGTTTGAGCCGTCCCCTGCCATGGCTGAACTCTTGTATGTCCTTGGTGAGGGATGAAGCAGGCCTGAGGTCTGCTTTGACAAATATGAAAGGAGAAAGGGAAGAAGACAGGGAAATCATTGAAAAATCTTTCGGTCTCTGTGCTAAGCTAAGCTAAGCTAAACAGCTCCTGGAATGAGTCCACCTCTGTGTTGGAAAGTTATCTGTGGTCACACCTAGGAGCTGCTAAAACAGTTCAATTGTACATCTATCTGTCATGTCTTACCATGATAATACCCGTCTGCATGATTCGTACATGATGAGCTTTTTTCCCTTTTCCTCAGAAGTGGTTGTAAAAAAAGCAACAGTCGAGGATATGTGCCCTCGCTTCCCTGAGCCTGTGCCCCTCAAACATCCAATAACATCACTGAGGGTGGCCTTAGAGAAGGTGAAGCTCTTTCAACAAGTTTTTGAAATTCATGTTATAGTGTTTTATCATGTAGATACTCTGGGTATAGTCATAGTTTTACTGTTTCTCCTAACAGACAGATGTACTCCTGAGGTCGAGCATTCACACCATCAAGCTACCAGCAATATCAGCCATTGTGGTTTTAAATGACTCTGTTCTGTGGAATGGAAACTTTGGCAAGAAGAACATAAGCAACCCCTCCTCCTCTGCACCCAATGAGTACACAGTGTACAGGTGAGATTTACAGTCATGCACAAGTTTAGAGATCAACATAAAATATGACAGAGATGACAAAAGGCTGATTTTTTTACATGCCAAATACTTAGGTATTAATATTATCCAATCCTAAAAGCCGCTCAGCCAGTCCATGATATTAGCAGCTCCATCTGAATAATAATTTGTATCACACATGATGCAACCTGCAATCTAATTCTTCTATTGGATATTGGAGACTTACAGTTAGAATTAGGGGTCATGGTTAGGATTAGACCTTCACTGTATAACCATCATATAGGACCTGTAATCACTGAAACTCAACCACTCACTAAATAAAGTGCTTAAATCTGTGCAGCAGCAGTGGGAATACTATGTATTATAAGACCAGGATATATATTTTTTTAGTAAGCTGGAATAAGCATGTGTTGCATTCAGTGTAATCACTGTGATTGTAGAATTGCAAGCCTCTCTAAAATCTTCCCCACGCTGATGCTGTACAAGCTGTGGGAGGACGGCCTAGTACACTCTCTGGATGACCCTCTAGAGAAATACACAGACAACTTCACAATCAAGAACCCACTGGGGAAAAGTGGGGGGGCAGCTCCATCGTCAGTCAGGACCCTCAGCACCCGCACTCCTGCACTCAGTCTGCGCAGGATGGCCAGCCAGCTCTCAGGTAAGTGCACAGTCTGTATCAATGTCGCGCTGATCATTTTCATTCATCTACATCTACATCAAAGAACTGTATCACCAGCATCATCTCTGGTTTGTTCAGTAGTGTTCTCTCAGTCAACCAATCAGAGCTTGGCAGGCAAGTGTCTGTTGATGGAGCACAGGGTAGGCAGGTGGCCTCAGTGAAGAGACTTAATGAAACCAAAGGTGACTGGGCTACAGTCCAAGCTAACAAGTCCAAATGGATAACACTAGGAGGACACGCAAAACACAGAGTCAGGGTACAGGTACCGAGTCAGGGTACAGGTCCAGAGTCAGGGTATAGGGTCAGGGTACAGGTACCGAGTCAGGGTACCTCTGGCCAGACTTGGTACCTTTACCGTGACCCTGACCCTGTACCTGTACCCTGACCCTGTACCTGATTCCTGACCCTGTACCCTGACTCTGGACCTGTACCATGACCATGACCCCGTACCTGTACCCTGACTCTGTACCTCTATCCTAACCCTTACAAATTACCTGTACCTGTACCCTGACTCTGTACCTTTTCCCAGACTCTGTACCTATACAATAACCCTGTACCTGGACCCTGACCTTGTACTTGTATTGTGACCCTGTACCTGTACCCAGACTCGGTACCTGTACCCTGACCCTGTATCTGTACCCTCACCCTGTACCTGTATCCTGACCTTGTACCTGTACCCTGACTCTGTACCTGTACCCTCACCCTGTACCTATACCCTGATTCTGTACCTGTACCATGGTAATAATGTATGGTAAAACTTTATTAATACCTATGGGTTTATACAGACACACAGACACACAGACACACACACACACACACACACACACACACACACACACACACATAGTACAGTATACAGAATACCATATTTTAGTGTTTGCAAACTGACCGAATATCTTTATTCACCAAGGTTCCCTGAGCTGATGGAATCTGGTGGCCACAGAAAATGTATTGGTCACTGTCAAATTTGTACTGTTTTCTTTTATTGCTATACCTGGGTTCAGCTTCAACCCTGGTTCTTTCTTGCAGTGTTGCTTGCATGTTCTCCTTGTGTTTCTTCCAGAGACTCTGATTACTAGTGTAGGAGCCAAGTTAAGTTCATATAAGTCTAAGTCAATAAATAAGCACAGTCTATATTTTCGTTTGAAAGTTAATGTTTATTAAAATAAATAAGTAATTTCATTGAATAAGTGTAGTTATAAAAATTTGTGAAAAGTCAGCTAAAATTCATTGATCTAATTCATGTTGATGCAAGATATGAAACATATTCTGCAAGAAGGTAGCATTTTGGTAGCTTTCTGTTAGAGCAGTGAAATAGGTTACTGTCACTTTAAGAGAAAGAGCTCTTTGTGCTGTGAGAGGTCTTAGAAGTGAATTCAGGCATATGAGGCTTAATCAAGGACCGAGCCACATGGTTTTTTTTACCGCAGTATAGTTTATTGATTAGGAGAACTTGACTTTGAACCATCCTTTAAGAAGATTTAACAAACTTTGGATTAAAGAACTTTGTTTATCTTTTTTACATCGTAGTCCTGTGGAAGTTTTTTCCTCTTCAATTGAACAAACACGAGTAATCCAAGGCAATTTAAGCTTCAACCCACCACAACTAGTACAAAGACATGCACATTTAATTAACTGAGGACTCTTGAATGTGACTTGAACGTGTGTGTGTGTGTGTGTGTGTGTTTGTGTGTGTGCCTGTGCCTGTGTGTGTGTGTGTGATTGTGTGTTGTTGTTGTTGTTGTTGTGTGACAAACCATTTTGAATGTTTGATGTAATGAAAAAAAGTTAGTTACATTTGCATCCAGAATTACAAAGTTTGAATGTAAAAGTGCACATAAATGTAAAAGTGATAAGATTTATTCTAAAATTACAGAGAAAACTTTAAATTGTTAGTATGGACATTAGACTTTTTAATAACAAGCTACATTTTTAATTACAGATAATTACTGTAATTTTACATAGATTTGTATGTAATTTAAGAAAGCAGAAAAATACTGTATAAATAATACAGTAATTTTTCTTTACAAAAATGGGAAATAAATGTAATTCATTATTATTGGCATAATGCTTAAAATAAAAGTTTGGCTTTTAATTCATAGATAATTTCTGTAATTTTACAAACTTTTGTAATTAAAAAATAATAATAAAAAAAAAAAAGATTGTTAAATTTTTTGAGTTATTTTCCGTAAAATTAGGATTTTTTTTTTTACAGTGTAGCTTCATTTGAACTGAACGCAGATTCTTTAATCCAACAGGATTCCTGACAGTGATGATGCTTTTACTCGCTTCTTCATCACTGCAGCTCATTGCAGATAACATGAGGAGACTCTCTGACCAGAACTGGAAATGAAAACTAAACCAACAATGATCCATACACTGTTCAATATTTCCATGATTATAAATGAACATTTCAGTCATACTTACTCATCAGACATCAACTACTCCTCTCCTCTTTTCTTTCTCTCCTCTCTGCAGCAGAAACAGTCTGACATTAACTTTAACTGTTTTATCTACATCATATGTTCATAATAGTTTGTTCATTATCAGAAAAAGAGCGGAAATATTCAATAAGAAACTTCATAATAATTCATGCACTTATTCATAATATATCTGTAGTCTAATTAGAAATTATTTGTAGTTTTTTTTTTTTATTACAGTCATGTTGTTTACATTTCACCTTGTTGAATATCACTTTTTGATGTCATTATACTTGGATTTACCTGCAGGTATGAGGATTTCTTCTGATATCATATGAATACTTTTATTCATGGTTCTGACGATGTTGCTTATAATTAACAACTCTGCCTCTTGAATGCGTTCATAGTTAGATAGAAAAACCCACGGGTTAACTGAGCCAGTTGGTAACCTGCTTCATAGTACAGTTTATCAGGATGGACAAAGTAAGGTACCCACACATACATACCAGGGCAGAGACAATAAAAGACAAAGATCTAAATAGAATGAAATCTGAAGACACCACAACATACAACCTTGTAAATGGGACCGGAATCAACACATCACAAATAATTAATATTACAAACTTCACAGAGCTGACATGACTTTACTTTAAGTCTAGAGTGTAGTTGTTAGCAGATATTAGTGTTTATTCATATATTTATTAAGAACTATAACTATAATTGGAGGCTACTGTAATGTGAGGGTATGATATGTGGGGATATGGATCACTTTTGGTAAAAGAAACAGCTGGATGGAGACTAACTTTTTTAAACAGCAGTTTTACTCCACACTTTGTCCGCTTCACAACAAAAACACTTGTATATGTAAATAATAATTGTATAAACATAAATATGTAAATAGTTAACTGCACACATAAATATGTAAATAATCATGAGCAGATGAAATTATGGATATCTTTTCAGTTCAAGTTTATAACAAACCTGTTATACTGTGTAACTGGTGGTTTGACTCACTTGAACAGAGAGGTGCTATAATTCCACTGAGCTGTGTCTATAGATAGAGGTAATCAGCTCAGTGTTCTCAGATTAACAGAGGGGCGGTCCTGCTGGATACTGGGGGAAAGTAACAAAATCATATTCTGAACAATCACTCTTGGAGAGGTTTCTTGCTAACCTGATGATGGCATTCATCAGGATCATCAAAGTCTTAATGTGGACTTTCCCAACCCATATTTTGTATAAGAAAATAGAGAAAGCTGACTGGCAGAAAATTCACCAACAACACCAATCCATTTGTAGAGTATAGAAGTAACTTTTATTTGGAAAGGCTAGAGGATTTGAGAAGGACTGCATGAGGGTCGTGTTTGATGGAATGGAAGGGGTTGAGGGGAAAGATGAAAGGGGGTTAATGCATGGGGATAATGCATGGGGATGAACAAGCCGAACTCAGTCATGGTATGGCTGGAATGTCTAGGAACCCAGGGATTGAGACTCAGGGTGAGGGTGTGTCTCAATGAGATTTGTCATCCCCTGTGGTTCATGGAATCCAGGACCTCCTTGCTGTGAGGCAATGATGCTGATCGCTCAGCCCCACTGGTGCCCCAGTGAGACAGGAAAGGAGAGGTCTTTGGGGGGAATGGTCATGAGAAGAGAGAGAAACAGAAGATACATATATAGATTTGCACAGGTGGATGAATTAGCCAGGGAGTGGTGTTGTGTTGTTTCTGAACTGTTACTCTGAACTCTTAGTTATAATAACTTCCCTATGTGTTTGACACATATATGCAAAGAACATTTGCTTTGTTAGGACGTCCAGTATTCTGAGGATCTATTCCATTAAAGTGAGCCACATCATTTAACTGAAAGACAGTTTGTTCCACTGTGCATGCACTAACTGAATGATGGTTGGTTCTTACACAGATATCTGTGAAATGTTTCCATACATGTTTCCATGTATGATTATTGTGCATAGGCCCTTTCTACATCCTGAAGCCTAATATTTTTACAGGTTTACCCAGAAGATTAAGGTCAACTAATCTCCTTTGGAGTGGAGACACACAGGCAGCCCTTCGTTTGTTACAGGATGATGTCCTTGTGGCAAATCCAGGCACCAAGTAAGACTCTGTTTCCTTCCTGGGTTGCACTATTTTTGACTCTGATGACTTCAGACAATCTGTGTATGTATAGAACAAGGAATCTTTTGGTATTTTGTATCCAGGCAACTTGTGAATATCTGTGACATTACTGTCTCTTCCCCCTCAGATGCCACTACAGCAATGTTGCTTTTTCCTTATTGGCCAACATCTTGGCCCAGAAGGTGACTGGCTCAGACTTTGAGAGCTGGGTGTCAGACAACATTCTGGAGCGGCTCAGCATGGAGGACACTGGTTTCAACTTAACTCCAGCCATTCAAAGGCAGATGGCCGTTGGTGTGTACAGCAACGGCCAGCCGGCTCCACTCTACAACCTCGGCTGGTACCGACCTGCAGGTCAGATGTATTCCACTGCAGCTGACATGGCCAAGCTCATGATGGCTCTGCTGGGTGCGTATGGTGGGACCCTGCTCCGCCAGGATACACTGAACACCATGCTGACCCCAGTGTCACGATGCCACAGTGGCTACTTCTCCAACTCCACTGGCACACCATGGGAGATCAATGAACAGTTTGGCTATGATGTGGTGAGGAAGGACGGCGACCTGGACGGTTATGCAGCCACCCTCTCCCTAGTGCCACAGCTCAAGCTGGGACTGGTAGTCCTGATGGCAGGGGTACGGCCGGCAAACCAGGACCTTGTGAGCCAGGCCTTCGGCTATCTCATCCCTGCAGTGGAGAGTGCTTTCAGGGATGCTCATCGAACTCTCAGACCGCCTCCCGACCCAACTCCATATATTGGTTTTTTCACTTATAGGAATATGACTTTCTATGAGATTAAGGTGGACTCAGATGGAGTGCTGATCATGCAGCAGTTTGGACCACAGGTGGACACAACTGTATTGTCCAAGTACCGATCTATTCGACTGGATTACCTGCAGGATAGGGTGTTCAGGGTGGTGTTTGAGAGCCCATACCCTTGCAAGCTGAAAGTTAACAGTGCCTCAGTCTCCCTGGAGGCACAGGACAGACAGCTCTTCAACTTTTACCTCTTAAACAAGAAAGGTGTGTCACCAGGGTTTGATTCACCGGGACTCAACACTTACAGGGTGACAAGGATAGCTGGTAGACCATACTTTAATTCATAATGACAGGAACACAGGAATTCAGCTCAGCACAAGTTTGTCACTGTAATTGGAGAGTTGCGTCCAGGACAGATGCAGTGGGAAACTTGATATTGCAAACATTTGCTCAGTGGTGATGTGTGGTCAGTGTCATAGGATGATCTCATATTAAAGTTACTGTGATTAATCTGAACTCGCATTTTAATATAATATCCTTCTGCTCATTATACCAATTTTATCATTCAGGTTTGTCTCCAAAGCAGTTATTCTTCTGCTAAGTAACTACTACAAGCTTTTCAGAACTGACACACTGCTGTATAATCTTTGGTTAATGGACAATGTGGCAGTATTCCTCTTCTATCTCTAAGTGCCTACAGTGTGACCTAGAAAGAGTAAAAGCACTGTTTATTTAAATGTCAAGTGGTTAGATTCAAATACACTGTAAACACATGTAAACAACAAAGCCAAGTTACAAATAAATATGTTAAACAAAAATCATATTGTACATCATTGTGTATTTTGTTCCATGTAGTGTATTCTGCTCCATGAACTATAGAAGAACCCCAGACAAGAGCTATGACCTATACATGAACTCTTGATAGAGAGCCACAGCCATGCCTCCCTTAAAAGTGCTGTATAGGCATGGAGGAGGCTGTGTAGACTTAGTCAGCATTTGTGACCCAATTAGCAGGACGATGTTTCTGTGTTTGATGTATGTATGTATCACTCTTGACATATTTTGGTTAAGTAAAGTAAATGAATATACATGGTTTTATTTTTGGAGAGTTTTACCAAACCAATAAACCGTTATATGAACATCAAAGGCTCCTCGAGGTGATAGGCAATGGCTCCATGAAATCCCCATGGTGAATACTGCTTTGATATGGACAGCGATTAATGACATCTAAGTTTCAACCTTGCCAGGAGGGGGTAATCAACAGGGTATATAAGGTGAAGCGAGTTTCACTCTAATCCAGTATCTGTGTTCATGAACCCAGCCTCTGTTTTACTGTATTTGCTTGCATATGACAGTAAATTCTCAAGGATTGCTCTTGACTCTCTCTGCTGTTGTTTTTTCTTCAGTTTTTGATTATTTGCTTAAGTGTTAGACATTTTTTTTGAAAGTAGTTAAAAATTTAAGTGTTGAGGTGACTTAGAAGATTCACTGACCCATCTGAAGAGGATGCTTGATATTAAATTGGCAAGCCAGCCAGGAGAGGCAAGGTGACACCTGGAGACCCGGGCAGGTTAAAGCACAGGGCACAATCTAATAAGGTCAGCAGATTTTAAAATTTAAAAAAATTCTGCATACATGTGCACTTTCTGGCTGCAGATCATAAGTGCACAGGCCAAAGGTGATATCTAGCCTCTCCTCAAAAGAATCTAAGATATTATCAGAATTTTAGAATTAATATCACAGCAGAAGAGAGTCTGAGGAATCCTTGAATGTTGTGTCTTGCATGTCGCATGTTGTGTCTGGTATATTTGTTATGTGATTAACTGTTTGTGTGCCGGCTGTGCACTGAGATCAAGACCAAGTGTGGACACAACTAAATTAAGTGAAATTGTTTGGGCATAACTAAATTAATCGAAACAGCTGAGACTTTTGAAAAGTAGTGGTGGCTTGTCCAGCTCTGAAGAACGATTGGGCAGAACTGGGTTGATGGTGTAGAATCCACGATTTGGTGGTGGAGGATCACTTGCTAACAGGGCTAGGATAGCAGCTGTTCGGCGAGGCTGACATCTGACCGGCGGCAAACAGCTAGCAGCAGATCGGCTGAGCAGGTAATTAAACAGGGCAGGATGTGCACAATCTACAAACTGTCAGCAGCACCAGACTGGGAAGTGTAGAGACAGGATGGCTTGTTCCAACGTGCAGTGAAAAAAGGAACAGATTAGCACAACAAACAAGGTTTTGCCGTGGAATAAGAAGCGGTGACATACACACCAGCGTCCTCTTACATCCCACTGAAAAATGTCCAGTAAGTTTAAGTTGAAGGACTGGAGTTCTACTGAGTAGAGGGTGGCAAAACTCACACTTGTGCAACATTAAACACACCAGTACCTATACTTAAAGACATTTATTTACAATGGAACAGAGTAAAAACACAATGTCTAATCAAAAGTATATACAGGTTGTACTTTCTTCTTCTTACAGAGTTAGATTTTCCATGCTAACTCTGCTGTGGCTCCTGTTGCTTGGAAAATCCGCTCGCAGACTTTGGGTCGTAGCTGCTGGCGCTGAAGTTGACTTGTTCACTATGTGTTGAAAAGCAGAGTGAGGGAGGGTGTTGCAGTCTGCCGTGGACAGGCCTGCAGAAAAGCATGTAGCCTTGTGCTGACCTGGTGCCGGGAGCTTTCTTGCTCCTTGAAAACCCGAGAGGGGAGAAGAAGCTGCTGCTCCTTAGCAAGCCAAGGAGAGAAGAGGGAGAACAAAAAAGGAAATCTGGTTTTGTCTGGTACGTCACACCCTGGGGGGTCACATGTCACACACTGACTAACACTGACTGGTCAGTGAGATCCCTGGGGGAGAGTCGTCCCCAGGTGTGAACAGTGAGGAACTGTGGGGAAGGGAGAGTTCTATTGTCTGTAGAACAAAGAACATGTGGTCTCCACCACTTGAATGTACTTAGTCCCAACAATACAATATATTAACCGATATACTGTGTAAATAGAAATTTTGTGTTTAAAGAAAATTGTTGAAATGGTTGGTGAACCTGGGCTAATGTGAGAATATTTGCCATCTCAATGGTATGAAATTGATTGAAAATGTAGAAACTCAAGGAATTAGGACTTAGAAAGACGTACAAAGATAAGTGGTAAAGAACATGTTTAAGGTACTGACCAGACTGGTTTCAAAGTCTGGCAAATTACAAACTAATACAAATACAAGCTGATTTTCCTGGGTTCCCGGGTTCAGTGGGAATCATTATTACAGACAGTTTGGGATGTGGATGTTGTGGAATCTGTGCTGGTTTTGCTCTGCCGTAACCCAGTGGTGACAGCAATACTCTCTTAAAACCTATCAGGGCCAAATTGACAAAATTTATTTTGAAAGAAAAGAACAAACTACTTAAAGAAATAGAGTAGGTAGAGAAATAGACATCCCTATAGCCCCTAGAAAGGTACGGGCTATAGGTAACTGAACATCACACTCACCACCTATTGTCAAGAAACCACATTCAATGACAAAGAAAAGAAGGAGAACACAAGTGAATCTTGGAGTGGCTTACCACCGCTGGAGACAGCTCCGTACGAATGGAGATGCGGTTTGATGCCGAGCTACAGCTTTTCTTTTAGACTGGTGGGTAACATCTTATGTTGGTCTGTAACAAAAAGTATCATTAGTGCAAACGACAAACTGTACCGACAAACATTTCAAGTGGCATAAATGTACGATATTGATGATGTCGACAGACGTTTTAACGGTTTAGTAGAATTTAGCCTGTTCCAGCGACTGTTGTCCAGTTAGTTATGTCAGTAACTTTTCTTTTACAAGACAATGAGACTGTTTGATCCAGAACCAGTGGGTTCAGGATCCACTGCCTAATACTGTATTTATTTTAGCATATTCATATCTATCCTTACTATTTATTATACACACACAACAGACATGTTTGAATATAAAGAACATGTATGATCTAAACAACTTGTCCTATGTCATATTTTTTTCTGTATCAGGACCAGAATTCCCATCCAGTTATCCCCACTGATGAACCAGCACCTGCCCTTCTTCTGCATCTGGCCTCATCAACCATCAACATCCACATTACAGTAACACCTTGGATCATTATCCCTACATAGAACAGATATTGTCTATACTGTGATCTTTTGCACATCATGCTCAGCAGAGGTTTTGTCAACACTTTAGTCCACATTTTTTTCATTTTTTATTTTTTTAATATGTGTATCTATCTATATTTATCTTTTTGACTGTTGTAGTATTTTATCTTTTTATTGTTATTTCCTATAAATGTGTTAATTGGATATTGCACCAAACACCAAGCCAAATATTTTGTAAGTAAAGAACTACCTGGCAACAAACCTTATTGTGATGATGTCATCATCCCTTCCTCATGCTGCTGTAGCCTGACACTCATGTATCATGCAGTATCCCCTTGCCTTCATATTTTTATAGGTAAATAAAAACATACTGTTTGTGTTACATAATTTGTTTCAGTGCTATGAACAATTTTAACTATCAACAATAAATGCACATATAAATAATAAATTATAAGAAACATTGGGAAAACAACATGTTTAACTGGACAGGGGCAAAGAGGTGAAATGCTGGAGCAAGTCTTACACATAACACCTTTAAATTATAAATCAAACAAAATATCCTGTGGCAAAAATGGAAGCTATTTAGAAAATGAATTATAGTGCAAACCTCTTTCTCACATCTCTTTCTCTTGATAATTAATATTTAAGGATTGTAGAAAAAGGAATACGACAAACACATACAACAAATAAATACATTTCTTGACTCTTTTATACAAAATAGCAACAACACAACCTCTTTGTTGCCCGTTTCTTTCTTTGAGGTGGCGTTCACCAGCCTTGAGGCTGTTTACAATTTGTACCTGATGATGACAACAGATGAACAACTATCAATGTGTGTTTGAGGCGGGTTTCTACACCACTAGAAAACTAAATAAAATGAAACATGTTGCTGTGTCTAAACAGAAGTTTTGATAACTAAAATAAGCATAGGTCTGTCATCTGTAAAAAACAAAATATACATTCTTTTACATTTTGCAAAAGAGTAAGAATAATGGGAGAATTGGCTATTCACTAATAAAAAGTATTCTGATCCATTGTCCATATCAATCTAAATATTCTCATTACAGGTGTTCAAACAGAGGTGACCACAATTCCCAGTAGTTCCACCTTTCTGGAAATGCTTTTCTACAGCTTCTCTTAACTCCACTGTGCTCTTTTCACTGTAGGAAATCCCTGGTCTGAAGATCAGATCTGATATCTTCTTCTCGTCCCTCCTGTGAGTGTGAAGTCTCCTGCACAGTTTCTTCAAATCCTTCATCAAACAAAACGTCTTGCAGGCCCTCAGTTCCAGCGACACGTTACTAGGCCTTTTGTTGCTCTGCTTGGCCAGCTGAACAACCCAGAATTTACCCAGGTCACTGGCACTCTTTGCGTGGCCAGCCACCATGTTGAGGATGAGGGGGTAAAGGTCATGAGCTGCAGCCGGGATTGAGGGTTCTGGGAGGCTGCAGTCGGGAGGAGAGTGGCTGGGCTGTGAAGAGGGCTGAGATGAGCGTAGAGAAGAATAAGAGGACAGTAAGCATGCAAAATGTCAAGGATTGCCCTGAGGAAATTTCAGGCACATATATGCATGTGTTTTGCCCAGAGGTCAACTCCTTACTCATCACTGCAACCACACTGTTTAGCACTGTGGTATTTTACTCTTTTGAATATATTGAGTTAAGGTATTGTTAATGAATCTTATCCAGATATTAATACAATAATAATACTATGCTAGATATTGCTAGAGCATAGATTATGTCTATAAAGTAAATCACTGAATGTAAAAGATGACATAGTTAAATCCTCCTTTTTTTTCTTTCTGTAAACATGCAGGAGTATTACAGAATCCTCCTATCTTAAGTCTTACGTTAAGAGAGCAGATTTTTATGCTAAAGTTAGAAGAGTTTAGATTTTGGGAAGTTAGGAAGCTTGTGTAATATACTTTTCTTATCTTAAGTGACATCTGACATCTGTAATGTTTTTTTTGCTAAATCAGGTCCTAACCCTTATTACCATGGTTAGCAAACAGTTACGACAGGATCTGCAAGTTAGGAAGTTTCTGTAATATGGCCCCAGGTGACATCATGTAAGCAACAACACAATAAAAATGTATCGTCACTAGAATCGCTCCTAGTCCGACAGCAAGAAATAAATGATAAAAACGACAAATTGCACCTGTGGGCAGATGATGAGCACTCGCTCTGCAGTCTTGGCCTGTTCTGCCAGCCAGCGCATTGGCCCCAGTTCTGCAATTTTACCCTGCTGCCACATGTCGATAGCAACGTTACAACCGCCGTGCCACTGCAGGAACTCTGCCAGGGTCACCACGGCCCGCTGGAAGGCCGAGTTCTCAGCAGGGTACACCAACAGCACAGGGACAGGAAGCGTGGGAGATTGTGGTAAACTTTTGAAACCAAATGATTTGGCAATGTTGGCACCACAGCTTTTATCTGGGATGTAAGAAAACATTGGAAAGGAGAGGTTAACTATCTTCAGAACTGGGCAGCATTGTCAAACATCTTAGATAATCTAGAGGGGATTCCAAAATTTGTAAAGAAATGTTGTAGTGAGACAAAACTTGATATGCTTCAGTGTCTCGAAGTTGAAGCATGTCTCCACTGCAAGATGACAAGACATTTAACCAGTAGTTAAAGAGTAGTTAAAGCTAAACTCCTTTGCAATGTGAAAGTGAGATTGTAGTAAATGAGTTGGAGAACATTTTGCAATTTTGAAATGACAGAGGACATATTCAAAGCATGTATACAAGATTGGCAGGTAAGCCTGTGCCTGTGCATTTGCTAGAAGGGAGCATTTTTTCTAATTATGGCATTGGTATAACACATTTTAAGCTGAAATAAACCATATTGTGCACACATAGAAGAAGAGTGCATTAAGTTGAGACTCTATTCCCAATTATCTGCAATTTAACATTAAATTCATGTTTAAAAAATTTTGTATTTACAAATTATGTAGCAGAAACTAAGGATCATCAAACCGATCAATCCTCCAAAAATGATTCCAGTGACACGTTCTGTTCTCAAAGCTGCACGGACAAACACAAAACACATTCCTTATTTCACTTCATGTAATATTGAACTGATTTAGTGTATAAACTGACAGTACTTTAAGTAACTGGGGAGTCTTACGTGAAGTAGTGATCTCAACCAGAGTGAAATCTATACAAAGTAGTGCCAAAGAAAATAATCAACATTTTTGTTATAAAGTATTATAAATTACATACATCTACAAACATGCACAAGCAAATGTGAGTGCTCACCTGTAGGAACTTGAGTAGACTTTAGTGTAACACCTGCAAAGAAAACAGAAAAGACATTTTAATACTTTTATAGATTTAATCTGTTGATGAGGATCAATAAAGTTGGGAATAAAAAAACTTACTCTGTATTGGAAGAGATACCATAATCCTTTCATACTTATAAGAGGGGCCACTCCCCAGTGGAGGCAAAGGGAGATTGGTAGCTTGGATGAGAATGGAGCCATAGCTTGCTTTTACTAAATGATGAAACCATTGCTAGATTTGAAAAGATGATAGTCATTGCAGTTATTTTAATCTTTACAACCTCACAGATCCTTTTGTAGGTCCATCATTTCAAACTAATGCTCACAGTTAAAACACAGGAATGTCTTATCAGTTCTAGTTAAGATTCTATCTGTTGCACCTGCTTTGATGCAGTGATGTTTGCTCTGGCTAAATGTGGCTTGTATTTGCAGAGGTACGAGGATTCCCCCGTCTTGATCAACGTGCCCATCAGATGTTCAATGCTAGCTGCAGAGAGACAGAACATAACCAAGTTTAATGGCTTTAGGGATAGTTCAATAAGGAAGATGTCCCCTCTCACTTCTCCATCTATTGGGAATTCCTGCTATTGTCCTGCTTTTACATTCATCTACTCCATCACTTTCTCTTTCACATCGGTGTATCTGGCAAATTATCATTCTGCCCACAACCCCCAAACCAATCCACCCATGCCCATCACCACCTTATCCTACAGGACAATCCAGGATCCAGAGGTTCCATTTTTCATCTTCTGGCTTTAGTCTCCCACCAGCAGCAGCTAGACCCCAGGGGATTCTTCCTATCTCCTACCTTCACTGCCCTAAAATACATCAGCACCCGCTGTTGCACTCTCTTTATTCAACTGAGGACAAAATATGAGTTGGTCAGTGTTGGCTTTCAGATATTGTCAGTCAGTGTCCTTCAATTCTAATGGATATAAATACAGTTTATTTACACTGCAGTGAAGGTCAGCCTATCCAGGTCTTATTTATTATTTTAAATGTTCAACATAAGATGGTGTTGAACATGAATTTGACTGCCTTATTGTTTCTCTACCATTAGGGTGCTCCTCCTGCCTCATACCTGCTACACACACTGTACGAGCTTATTCTATTCTGTTTGATTATACACAGGACATTTTTACCTTCAGTCTAGTCCAATGTCACCCAAATCAGACTAAAGTTCTGTTTGTCAAGTAATTAAAATGAGGAGTATCCAAGAAATCTCTGATGTTATGGGACAAACGTTGTTTGTGTAACACCTTTTGTTGTTTTAGCAGATAGTCAGTGATAATCAGTAAGATACTGTCTTGTAATTAAAAAAAATATTTAATAATTAAATTTGAAGGTGCCATGACAGAGAGCTCTGCTCCATTTGTGCTGCTGTTGTGTTTTAGGTGTTTGGTTACCTGCATTAGCAAAACATTACTAAAGTGACCAACATCATGTGGTTGTTTTCTACCATCAATGCTGATTGCCCAGCTGATGTTCAGCATATCTTGTTGTCCCACTGTCACCTGCTCCACTTTCAGAGCTCCCAGGAGAGATGGAGAGGTATCATTGGTTGGAGGGAAATCTGAAACAAGAGACAACTGTGGTGATCATTTTCCACACATTGATAATGTGAACTCTAGAGCTGTAAAATATGTTGAAAACATGAGTGGCTACAGATTTTTACTAAATTTCATTTTTAATAAACTTCTGTTGCCTAGCGATAGATATAAAGCTGGCAATACAATTCTATTTCTTATTAACTTTTTCTGGTGGGTTACATTCAGAGGTAATGGAAGTTCCACTTTCCACTGAGATGACAGCCCTAAAATAACTTCATGGGAAATGTTATGTAAAGGGTTTTCATGCAAGAAAGAAAGCTGGTAGCTTTGGAGAATCAAAATTAATCTAACAGTACAACATATCGTTAACTGGTAGCTTAAAAGATATTGGTGTCTGCACCGGCCAACAAATACCTATTTGAGTCAAACTCTACAGTGGCAACAGCTTTTAAAACATACATAATGTCATATTATTGACATTCGAGGTCAGAGTTCTCATCCACAGTATGAATAAAACATCACAACTTACTATGAAATTCACGACACTCCACTTTCTGCAAACAAATCCCAGAAATACATCACTTAAATCATTTTCATCATTTTTCATTTTAAGTGAAACAATTAATGGCTCATCTGTTAAAATCAATAACTTACAATTTCATGTGACATCACTTTGGCCTGGACATAGAAAAAAATGAACGCGACTCCCCACATCATGGAGCAACTGCTGGCCTTAAACAATGATAGATAAAATAAAATAAAATAAAATAAACTATCCACAGCATTTTCAGCATTGGCTCATCAGTGTACCATCCTACCTGCAGTGCACTTGCTGAATAAATCTTCAGATACAGCGACACTGGTTGGGTTACGTTAACTATAAATACAGCCTGCCAAGCCCCGCCCCCCAACCGTTATTTGCTGCCTGGAGTTAGTGCGGAACTCCAGTCACAGAGGTAAGCTCAGCATTTTTCTGGTCACAAATTCAACTGTTCAGTGTCCGTCACTGTGTCTTTACATTAAACTACTTCGACAACACTTGGGTTTAGTGTTTGTAAAGTTGCATGCGGCGGTTTGCACAACCTACGGACATACTAGCAAATCTAAACAAACAGTAACGTTGAAGTCCTGAAATAAGTCTTAACACTGCCGTCACCATTAGCCTATCCCCTCTAAAGATTTGAAATAAAGTTTTAACGTCTTTTCTTGACGCCTCTGAAGCATGTAAAGTATGTTTTAATCTAGAGGAAATGCGTCAACATGTAGCTATGTACTGCAGTAGACCCACAGACCCTTAACTGTTATTCTGATAAGATCGCGGTTACGAAGTTGGCCTTTCATCGTTAACATTTCGTTCAAACTAGTCTTAAAAGATGAGTTTGAAGGTTAGTGAAAGTTATAGTATCCCAGTCTTTCCCGATTGTGAGTTATTTGATGTCTCAGTTCATTACTTTATTATTATTTCTGGCTGTTTGTTGAGGTCAGGTTGACACCAGCACTGCTCGTGAGTGCCTGGTTTATTGATATGACCTAGATATCCCTCCCTGCCTTGGCCTGAGTGACAAGACTGCATTTACAAGACCAGAGAGTTTGTAGCAGCCTTTGCTCCTTAACCTTTTGCAACATCGCAGAAAAAGCAGAACACAGCTTGGGGGACGAACATATGGTCGACAAGAGAGGCCACTCAACTTCAGTAGTTTGGAGACGTTTTGGCTATTTACAGTCCGACAAAAAACAATGTGCACTGCAGACTGTGCCGGAGACACATTCCATCAAAGACAGGCAACACCACAAACCTGTTTCATCATTTCAAACAATATCACCCGTTATAACACACAGAAAGTAAGAAATTACAGGCCCAAACGAGTATTAGCGGACCCTCAACGAGCGCCAGGCCAGTACCCAGTGCAGATCTTCACCACAGAATGGTCTCTTTATTTTTGTATTTATTTTGCAGTCTGAGCCATATGACGTGTGCTGTATCACACTGCAGAACTTTATTTTCTATTTACTTTGAGTAAAAAGGACTGAAAAGGATTTTGATTTTAATCATGCATATTTTATCATAATTTGAATGTTTGTACCTCAGAGTTTTTAAATGTTCTGCTGTTTGGAAAGTTTGTCATGTTCTGACTAAATAGAACAATTTAAAACCAGAATTGACTGTCTGATTTCTTCAACTTTCACTCAGGAGCAAAAATCAGCTCTTAAGGCTGAAAGAAATAACGATGTGGCATTTATCATGATAAATATCGATATCAATTTTCATTGTGATACCAGTTTTGGCCATATCGCCCAGCCTTACTTAGTTTCATTCAACACTATCAGACACACTAATTTAAGTTTCAGTTCCAGATTCAGCTTGCCCCTTCCAGTATGTCCTTAAATGTGTGTTGTTGTGATTTCTAGTGAATGAAGAAAGCCCTTCCAGGACCAGGATGTTGTGTCTGGCCACACTAGGGCAAACTGGTGCCCGACGAGTTGTGACTGTGACTCAGGGGAGATTTATGAGGGGCAGCAGATGTTTTTGTCACTTTGTCCCCAAGACCCAACCCATTGGGCCTTCCTTTTCCTGTTCTTCCACCAGCCATTACAGATACTTTGGTGCCTCAGCTGCTCATTGCAACTCTTCATCATCACTATACCAGAAAAAAACATCTTACAGTTACATAATTGTTGGGGCGGGGTCAGCAGGCTGCGTCCTTGCCAACCGTCTCACAGAGGATGCCCATGAGTCTGTGCTGCTGCTGGAGGCTGGGCCTAAGGACATGCTGCTAGGCAGCTTACGACTGTCATGGAAGATCCACATGCCAGCTGCGCTGACCTACAACCTTTGCGATGACAAGTACAGTAGTTAAATTATTTCAGTTGTTTTTCACTGGTTTTGAAATGTTTTGGTGCAGATGTATGAACCTATTTTATTTTGCCTTAGTGTCTGTCGTTAATTATTAGACAGTACACAGTTTGTGTGTCTGCAAACACAAATTACGTCAATGTAAATGTTGAAAATGTGTAACATTTTGACTTTATGTGACTTTTAAGTGAGACGTTTATGTTAACAAATTAATCATGAAGAAACATCATAACATTTATCACATTAATGCAACACACTGGTCCAGTATTTTGATCAGTCCTGACATAAATATGTATTAAGTCAAGTCAATTTTCACTTATGTAGCGCCAAAGCACAAGTTATCTCAAGGCACTACTATTAGACTTCTTTTTCATAAGCAGTACACCTACAGATATCTGCTCCAGTTGACGCCAGGCTGTATTTCTCTTCGTTTCTCTTCAGGTATAACTGGTGCTACCATACTTTACCTCAGACCCACATGGACAACCGGGTGATGTACTGGCCAAGGGGCCGTGTTTGGGGTGGGTCCTCTTCACTCAACGCTATGGTGTACATCCGTGGACATGCTGAAGACTACAACCGCTGGCAGAGAGAGGGGGCTGAGGGCTGGGATTATGAACACTGTTTGCCTTACTTCAGGAAAGCTCAGTCCCATGAGCATGGAGAAAATAGGTACCTAACAAAAATATCTGGAGGGTTTGTTTTTTAGTACCTTTTGATTTATGTCCAGATAATTTTAATATGTAGGGACCAAGTTTGAAGTGGAATCCTTCAGTCGTGTTAGGACTTCAAAATGCATCATGAGTAATCAGAAAGTGTCTTATCAATGTGCAATGACACAGTGACAATCTGAAAACATGAGAATGAGTGCATCACCAATCTAATTTCAGTGCAAGAAACTGGCCAACCTGGAAGCACAGACCAATGAAGGATGTAGATAGCAGCTCACACATTAACATACTTGTTCAAAATAGCATGATTTGGAAATAAGATATCACAGGTGAAAGTGATACATATGTTTGTGTTATAGTGAAAGACAGATGTTATTGTACATTTAGTGAATGTGTTTTAATCTGTCAGAGACTGGAATAGAAGTCTGTCATGCCTTGCCTCCATGGGAAGCTAATCCTTCAGTATTGGATTAATGAAATGCTTCCAGTGAGTAATAAAGCACCAAATCATGTCCATTTGTATGTGTTTAAACTTTGCAGCATAACAAACACATACTCAGTATGAGGTCAGTGCCAAGCCCTATTGTTGTCGGTATTCAGGAATTGTTGAGGTGCAAACCGCTTCACATTTTAGTTAAAAGAGCATGATGTTAGGTTTAGAATACCTGTGAAGTCTCCATTTAAAGGCTTATGTTAGATCAGCCTTATACAGATACATTAGCTATAAGTATATAATAGTATAGTATATGAGAATTCGGAGTTCAGGTCAGTCCCAGTGAGCATAGCTACTGTATTTTCACATGCCGCTTTATATGTGTCAAATGTTAACAAACAGCTTCAGAAATGGTTTTGATCTGATAGATTTTAGAAAGATAAATATTTTTTCTTCCTCCGAGTAAGTGTAGGTAGCAGGGTCTTAGCACATCTGTTTTTCAGTCTTTGTGGGGACCCTGTCATCACTATTTATTCATAAGCTCTGACTGGAGAACTGTCATGGAAGTATACAAAATAAAGTTCTGAGAAATGTACACAGCTGTCGGCAGAAAGGTAGCACTGCTGATATTATAATGATTAATATCTTTGAAGTATTGATCACTGATTACCTGAACATAATTCCTACAGACAAATTATTTTGTATTTTCAAATGGAACTGTTCTCATGTTGGTGAAATGTTAACTTTGTGTTTCTTATGTGTACTTTAGGTACCGAGGTGGCAGTGGACCTCTTCATGTGTCCAGAGGAAAGACCAGCCATCCTCTTCACAAGGCTTTTATTGAGGCGGGGCAGCAGGCAGGGTACCCCTTCACTGATGACATGAATGGATACCAACAGGAAGGCTTGGGCTGGATGGACATGACCATTTTTAAAGGTTTTATGAAAATAGAATTACTATGATAAAAGGATATAATTAAATATACAGCTTTTATACGGTATGCCTTTTATGAACTGCTCCTTGATATTGTCTGCATCTCACTGCCCAAATCTGTCCAGGGAGGAGGTG
The DNA here is from genome assembly GCF_002260705.1 of Seriola dumerili. Taxonomy (NCBI): domain Eukaryota; kingdom Metazoa; phylum Chordata; class Actinopteri; order Carangiformes; family Carangidae; genus Seriola; species Seriola dumerili. The sequence continues at coordinate 65,465 of NW_019174325.1, forward strand.
GAGCACAGCAAGTGCCTACCTGAGACCTGTCCTGGCTCGACCTAACCTGAAAGCGGAAGTGCGCTGCCTAACCACCAAGATCCTGTTTGATGGAAGCCGTGCTGTGGGAGTGGAATACATACAGAAAGGACAGAAGAAAAGGGTAAGATGGACAGAATTCCCAACATTTTAAAAGATGGGAAAATTATGTTGTGAAAGGTGATATCAATAAAAACTTGATGAACTCACAAAATTGGAATGAACTTTCATGTTTGAATGTTTGACATGATTTCATTTGATTGTATGTAGATTATTTTTAGCCATACAAGTAGTGTGTATAAATCAGGAACACCCAGAAGGAATTTCATTACTTTTGTCACACATCACAAAACACATTTTTGTTCATAACTCACAAATTCATACACTAATTATGACACAATTTAATTCAAATGTCCCTAAGGATAAAATTAGGTGATAACATTTTATATCCAAATGGTCAAAGGTGAGTGACAACATAATGTTCTGCAAAAACACTTCTGGCCTTTATTCAGTGCTATAACTCAGGAAGGGGAGACTGTGACCATATTTCCTCTAACTTAGCTGGATCACGGAGAAAACAACCACATGCCGGTGATTTCTACTTCAGTGAACTAACTAACTGAATGGATTGCCAAGAAATTTGGTAAAGATGCCAGTGTTGCCCAGAGGATGAATCCAAATGACTTTGGTGATCCCCTGACTTTTCATTTACAACAAATTTTTACTTATTTTTCCACAGTTCCTGGACAGTATATTCAAATGACTTTGAGGTTGACATTTCCATTTTATAATTGTCATTGTGAGCAAGTTGGCATGCTGACATTAGCATTTCTCTGAAAGCACTGCTGTGCCTGATCACAGAACCGCTGGCATGGCTGTATACTCTTAATCTTGTTGAATGATTCACTCATCAGTTTTCCTGTTCTCTCCTTAGGTGTTTGCAGATAAAGAGGTGATATTGAGCGGAGGAGCGATCAACTCCCCTCAACTTCTCATGCTGTCTGGGGTGGGAAATGCCGATGACCTGAAACAACTTGGCATCCCTGTGGTTCAGCACTTGCCAGGTACATTTTATGGTCTTAAGAGATTTTTTTTTTCATTTCAACAAACTGAACTGAAATGGAAAAAAGAAAATTGACTTCAAAGACATTCATTTTCACCTGTTTTAGTGCTAACACACAGACCAGATTGGTTTTAATGCCCGTCTGTGTATATTGACTCATATTCTTCTGCCTGTTGTTCCTCAGGTGTTGGCAGTAACCTGCAGGATCATTTGGAGCTGTATATCCAGCAGCAGTGCACTGAGCCTATCACCCTGTACAAGGCTCAGAAACCTTTCCACATGGTCAAAATAGGCCTTGAGTGGCTCACCCTGTTCACTGGTAACCAAAGGCCCCTACACATGTATATGGGAACACATACATTCTCCTCAAAAATAATGCATTTCTGTGAGATTTTATCACTAAGTACACTTTATTTTTGAAAATGTATTCATATAATTTGAAGTCCCCTTCCCTAAATTTCACTTAATCTGTGCTTTTCATTGAATCGGGAAATATCAGTTATAGACAGCTATGGTTAATATAAACTCTGTCTTAAAATATAGCATTAATGGAGTTTGAAGAAAACTGCTTTTCCTAATTAACATGCATGCAATATTCACAGCATGGTTTTCTACAGTCTCTGCAGATAATTTATTCTGTAGATGTTACGCATTGATAATAACATCTTCAGTTTTTTCTCAACCTAAATGATAACTAGCCAGATTCCAGGAATTATTTATCTCCGGCGTGAGCACTGCTAACATAAGTAAACCACAGAAAAATAAGCCTACCAACTGAAATCTACCAAGAAGATTCAGTTTTTTATAATTTAAGCACAAGTCCTTACAGCTCGATAATTATGTATACACAGGAAACAGCTGGCTGTGAATCTTTGGGCTGACACTTCTGCACAGGGTGTGTTTGCCTGCGGCACTGGTTGATTGTAAGACACAGTCATGAGCAGGGAGAGCCAGCTATTTGTGCACCATAGCACACGTTCGCCCAATTGCTATTTGGCAACTTTTTGTAATTCACAGCTGTTTTCTTCACAACAGTTCTTTTAAAGAGCTGTCCTAATGAGGAATCAGAAAACATATGGTGAAATTACATTAACTGTCACAGAATACAGACTGTGGGCTCATGGACAAGCTTGGTACATCATTGTGGTAGGAAGTTCTGTAGTGTCGACAGTAGGTTCACAATAAGGAGCCGGAGTGGGAAGGCAGGCTTTTAACGACACAAGTCTTAAGGCTGACGCAAGTCCTAATACGCATTCACTATCACAAACACAAACTACATAATTCGCACCACTGGCAACAGACACCGACAGTCAAGACAAGAACAGTGACTGAAATATCTCAAAAACAATCTGCTCATCACAAACCTCCATAAACACCCAGAGTCATATGTTCTTATGTTAGAAAGATAGATGTCACCTGTGTGTGTGTGTCCCTTAGGTTATGGAGCAACAGCCCACTTGGAGAGTGGAGGGTTCATCCGCAGTCGGCCGCACATCACACATCCCGACATTCAGTTTCACTTCCTGCCCTCACAGGTCATCGATCACGGACGAGTTGCCTCTAAGATAGAGGCGTATCAGGTGTGTGTGGTTTGTGTTTAGGAAATGGTGACAGCTTTTTGTGCAGGTAGAAAATGTGATGGAGGTTTAATGAGAAAGTAATATTAATATTGACATGGGTGTGGATGGCACTTTTGATGTACAGAGAAATGTGTGTCTGTGTTCTGGCTGTTTACTCACAGAAAATTTCAAGGAGCAAACGGATATACATTCTAATGCACCTGTACACACTGACATTACCCCAGTGTTAGTCATTACTAGAATAAAAGCTCATACAGTGCACATGACACAAAGGAGTGTTTAAATAGTCACACATGCTATTCCATGGAAAACCAATGTTACCTCAGAAAGTCAATGATACAACAGGAGTTTGGCCTTGGCCTATTGACATTTATACTGAAGCCTTAATTGAGTCCCACATTGTGTGCACAATGTATTTTCTAATGTCTGAACTCTAAACAGGGAAATATAAAGACATGTCAGGCTTCAGCAAAATTATCATCAGGTTATTTTTGGTTAAAGAATTGGCAGGTTTGTGATTTTACAAATTAATGAACGCAGGTTACCTAAACAGCTAGAAAGACAATGAACCAGAACACATGTATATACAAATATGTACTGAATGTAGTCATGGTCAAAATCACATAGTGGTTGTTTTACTTGCACCACTACTTACTCTTCATTTAGCAGGAAATGACTGTGTGAGTTCTGTGAGTCTGTTTTTGAAGAAACTTTCCATTGCACAAAGATGGTGTAAAGCTTACCATGGGGTTTTTGCAAGTCTGTATTAATAGTGTTCACATACCATACTATGTGGTACAAGTCATTATGGCAGGAAGTCTCATGTTTCACTATTACATTCAAGTCACTGAACCAAGCGTTTTTTTTCTGAAAAATAAAAACCTGATGATATTTGAAAAAGGAGGATCTTTGAAGAACATTTGCTGATGTTCTGAAGCCATTTCCAGAACCCCGACAGAAGATCTCTCTTAGACTGAAACACTGAGTTGTTAAATTCACTTTGCTGGCAGCCATCAGTACAGTGTGCAGACTTTTTGTCTGACTTTTACCTTGAGCTTGTTCTTTTTGTGGAAGTGTTTTACATGTGTGCGCTCTACAGTGTTTGTCTTCAGATTCCTCGAACACTTGTCTGGATGAAAAAATATTCTGTCGGCTGCATGATTTAAAAAAATAAATAAATAAAAAATTTAAAAAGATTTTAACCCATGAAATGAAAACATTTCATTATTGGTTATGCTTGTCTGCAATTACACTTTATTGTATTATTTAATTATCTTGCTCTTTTAGATATCACTTGGTTTTTATTGTTTGTGTTGTAGGTTCATGTAGGACCAATGAGAAGCACTAGTACCGGCTGGATGAAGCTGAAGAGCACCAACCCTCTGGATCACCTGAATCTCCAGCCAAACTATTTGTCCACTGGTAAGATTCAGTCTCTGAACTCTGAACCTGACATCACAGGTTTTTTGATCTCCCAAGATATCATTAGTCTTCTCAATCACTATGAGACCTCCCCAAAGAACATCTGTGTCCCTGGATGTACTTTTTGTACATTATAAAAATTGTACATTCTGCTTTGACTCTTCTTTCTGACAGCTGAGAGGAAGGATGATAGTAATTTGAAAAAATTGTACTTTGTGCTTGATTACTGTAACTCTGAATACATATTGAATGTATATTCACATCTAAAATGTAAAAGTCTAAAAGTGGATATCAGCAATGTGGAAAGTTATTTTGAATTGAAGCTTGGAGTTGGGTTGACTGACTTATAGATCATTTAGCAGAATTTTAAACTGATTTATAAAGCCAGTTTTTGATGTTCATCTTCTTTATCATCTGCTCTCCTCTCAGATATCGATGTGTGGGAGTTTAGGGAGTGCGTTAAACTCTCCAGAGAGATTTTTGCCCAGAAGGCCTTCGACCCATTCCGTGGTCCCGAAGTCCAGCCTGGTCCTCAGGTCCAGTCCGACACCGCCATCGACGCTTTTGTCCGCCAAAAGGCTGACAGCGCCTACCACCCATCCTGCACCTGCAAAATGGGCTCTCCCTCCGACCCGATGGCAGTTGTCGACTCAAACACACGGGTTCTGGGTTTGGAGCGGTTGCGTGTGGTTGATGCCTCCATCATGCCCAGCATCGTCAGTGGGAATCTGAACTCTCCTACTATCATGATGGCAGAGAAGGCTGCTGACATCATCAGAGGTCGCCCGCCTCTTATCGACCCAGGAGTTCCCGTGTACCAACCGCCGACACTCGACACACAGAGATGAATACTGAGTTATGGGTATGTGTGGGTCAGAAACAGTTCTTAACACAATAGGCAAAAACAGCAGTGAACCACTTATTGTGTTCTTGATTGTGAGGTGATCATTTATCTTTTTGATCTGATTCTGTAAATTAATAATCTGAGCATGTTGTCTTTTACCACATCTGATTTGAACACAAGGTAACATATCGGTGTAAAATGTGGCCAATAGCCACAGGTTAACAATAATTATGAAGGTTTGATGTACACAATCTAAATTCATTGCCATAATGGCGTTGAATACAGTTGATATTAGCTGTTTACATCTGAAATTAATAGTATTTCAATTGTTGCCATGACTGTCTTCTGATGAAGAGACAGTCAATTGTCATATTTTTTTTTTTTCAATGATTTTGGTTTTGTTCCATTGCAAATAACAATAACATGTATTTAGTAAACTTAAAACTGATTGGATAAAACTTGCAGGCTCCCTGATAATGGTTTCCTCTTCTACCTCGATGGTGAGACCAATGACTGAAACTGATTGTTTGATGAGTCAACTCAGTTAACCTGAGCAAACAGAAAGAGACTGGACTAACCAATACGAAGATAATAATAACCAAGATCAACAGATTTGTACTTTGAAATGTACTTCTATGAGACACTTGATTTTACATAGAACTTGACTCAACTTTATAAATACTAACATTTATATACATTTATAGAGTCAGCTGTGTGCTGAAATGTCATGACAGCACAATGTGTTTGCTAGGAAAGACAATGAGCATTTGCATAATTACTGTGGATGTAATGTAAAATAGTTCTGGAGAAAATTTTAGTTAATTTCCCTTGCATTACATTGTCAAATATGAACAATGCACCGACTTGGATGTTAGTGTAAATATGTGCATGAATCATGTTTTTCACCGACTACAGTGATTTTTAAATCTTATAAGAAATCCAATCCATAAAATAATGCCTATAACATTTTTTAGGTAACATTTTTTTAGCCCACAGAAAGCATTCAAGCCAAGTACCACAGCATGTGAATTGTTTTAAATGGGTCTCAAGTATCACAAAGAGAAAAATGTGATCTCTGAAGTGATCATGACTCTTGTTGTCTGCCTGATGATCATTTCATGCAGTGTTTACTTGTTTTTTCTCTATCTCAGTTTATCACAAACATAACATCCATGTTGCTTCCTGAGAACTTTCAGCTTGAACACTTTGACAAAATACTGTTTTCATAGGTTTGTTGCACTCGTTTTAACACAGTGTGAAGAACAATATTTCTTTAAATCCACCTGTAAAAAAATAATTTAGCCTCATCTCTTGTCTTATTTGACAGTTGAGTCTTAAAACAGTTTGGAGCCTTATCTCCAGCTTGACAACAAATTGCATCAGTTCTCTTGTGAATTCCACAGTATGCATGCCACCCCCACCAACTGTTGAAACTTGAGGTTTAGCAGGTTACTGATGTATTAAATGTGCATTTGACAACAAGGTGTGTCTGCCTCAGGCAATAAGAAACAGGTAAAGTTAATAAGTAACAAATAGTGGGCAAAAGACACATCTGTCTCAGACTCAACAGCCCCTGACTTGGGTTTTTTAAATCTTTGGAAAGAAATGCTCACAGCTCATTTTCTGTTTTGTCTGGGTTCAGAAATGGATTCAGTTTGCTCTGATCAGGACTCAAACTCAACTGGTCCTGGGCTTGGAGTCGTCTTGATCCTGACAGCAGTAGAGATTAAATGACTCACCCAGATTCTTCCCAGGAAAGTAGGCTTGTTTTCTCGCAGTGATTGGTAAACATCCTCACTTTGTTGATAAAAAGACTACACAGGCAAATTGTCACAACAGAGGGAAACAGGAATGAGAGAGAAGAGAATCCAATTGTGATGATACCAAAATGAAAATGGCCACACACAAAAAAAAAGAAGAAAAATCAGTTGCCTATTTGCATTGCCCACCAAAATATGATGTAATTACACTATGATAGCCTTACTTGAAGCTATTACACTACTCTATACATGGTTCTAGATTTCAACAGTGGAATGATCAAGCTTTTACTTCTGGCTAGTCTGGCGGCTGTTGCAATAAATAGAAATTATATCTCAGACTATCAAATCTGGGTAATTGTGTTGAAAACACTATATTTTAATATTGTCTAAAAACTAAAAAGATCTTTGTAGACATCACGTTTTTCTATGTTTACAAATAAGGTTTTGAAAATGATTATGTGTAACTGATGAGATCAAATGACCTTGTTAAGTATGATAATCTCTGTGAATACAGTATGTGACCGATTACCATTTGGTTCAACCAGTCCTGATAACATTAGTGTTGAGCAGATTTTAAATTTTGAGACACTGAAAATCTTTCTTGAAATTAAATTCATTTTTTTTGTTATCAGCTCTATTGGAAACAGCCAAATGCTAAAATGAAATCTAATAGTGTCTTATTAAGCTTTGCACTACGCTATGAAGTTTCTTAGCTCAGCTTCATTGCTGTGACAGTTATTGTTTACATTATATGCAGCCTTGTACAATATTTCTTGAATGTTTATATCACTTGTGTCCTAATGAAGGAGTAACACATGGATCATAAAGGGGAAATGATTGTGAAAATTCATACAGCTGGACAATAGTCCTAACAAAGATCCTCAGCAGGTTCATTTCAGGCGAGAATTCATATGTACAAAACAGGGTTTTTGTGTTCATTAGAACAAAATCTAAGGTACAAGTACTTATGCTACAAAGTGCTATGTTTTTTTTTAATTTTCATACAACAAATGGATAGAAAGCAAAAATGTTTAAATTCACTTACTTTTTACAAACACTGTACAGATTTTATACATTGTTGTCATTTCCTAAGCATCTGTAAAGCAGTGCAACAGTACAAAAAATAAAGCTGTCTCGTTCACAACAAAGCTTTGGGTTGCCAAATTTTGTCATTTCACTTCTTTTAATGAAAATTTGGACACATCTGGAGAGTTGTTCCTGACAAGTCAAGAGGTTTTATTAACTCATGAAGTAAATCTGAACTGTATCTTTGTCATTAATTTTATTTTGTTTGTAAAACCAATTAATGATGACACTGAAACACTCAATTTAATAAAACATTTGGTATTGATCAAGTGATTACTATCTGTGTCGCCCATCACTGTCCTCCCCATGATCACTTTGTAAATGTCAGTCAGAGATCAGAAACTGCTCCAGGAGCTGAGGAAAACATGGCCAACTCTTGAGCAGTAAAGTGCTCATAATTACTCTAAAACATCTTTTAAAGTTTTTCATTTAAAAAGTCATTAGAATCCAAGACAGTAAAACAGAATCTGCTGGCTGTATTTACACAAAATGATGAGAATTTAAATTGGAAAATGTGTGATTTCTGTATGCGAATTGTGTGATTCTTGATTCTTTTTCTTTTTTTTGCTGGTTGTTAAGATTTCAGCACTGCGCATTCCAGAAATCACATCAGTTGAGCACTGAGATGACTTTCCTGTCTTAGAGGTTTTTAACATCTCAGTCTGCTTCTTAAATAATCATTAACCAACCATAATGTGGAGTTGTGGAACACCCATGTGGCCAATCAGATCAATCACAGGAGAAAACTATGAATATGAAAGCGTTTTACATTATTACTACTTTAGAAACAAGTTTACTTTCACTTTGTGGAAATTCAGCCATTGCCACACAGTTTCCCTGACACATTAACCAACACACCTGGATAGGTACCGAGGTAATAGCAATAATATTTGTTAAAGGTCTTAATTAAACACAATTTACATGCAGTTAGAAAATGCAGAAGTCATATTTATCAGCAGTATTGGCCACTAAATCCTGTATACATAAATCATCTGGAGAGAAGAGAGGAGTGCACTTACAGTACATGCAAAGAGTTTTCCAAATACCAGCTCATGTCCTGTTTCAGGTGAGATTAATATGTATATAAACTGTATTATCACAACACCGAACAGCAAACTTTCGTCTCATTATCTGCATCAATCATGTTCAGACATGACAAGAACTGGTGCACACCTCAGAAAAACCATTTTAAAATGAAAAATTATTATTTATTAAAAATGATTTGGAAAATCATTGGAATATTGTGCATGTAAATGCACTCACTGATCACTTGATTTGGTTTTATATTTGAAGGAGCCCTTTGTTTGCCCTGACAACAGTATTTAGACTGAGAAAAAAAAGAAAAGCATGATCACCCTGCCATGACCCAGTGTTGGTTTTTAAAGGCTGACCTGAGGACATTTTTACATGTGGCAGTGGCAGACAAACACTGGAAAGTGGTGGAGCTGATGTGCAGAACAGCAGGTGAGAAATGTTGCCTCTCATCAGTTTTTTTACCTATGAGCATGTTGCGTAGTTCTCCTTTCAGACAAGCAGCTGCTTTGGACATCTTGTGCACTCAAACTGGTGCTGGAACAAAAAGAAATCCTACAAATAAACACCAGCAGTTAACATCAATCATTTCACTCCAAGAAAACTTTATATACACTCAGCAACAATATACTTAATTTATATATTGTCAGGAAAAAAAAAATATATATATATATATATATATATATTTCTCTGGTGTGTTTTGATCTGTTTACTTCATCTGACTCATCATGAAACAAGCACTCAGGTGCCAGAGAGAACAAGCACATTGAATGTGACAATGGATTCAAGTGAACACCAAAAAGTGTTGAGCCAAATATGGCTTGGAATGCGTATGCTTCAGCTATGATGAAGGAATCTCTGGATAATCTTTGTTGCCTTGTAAAAACATATTATTAATCAAAGTTTCTTGCAGCAGTGAAACATACCATACTGGTAAGTCTCACATGACACAGTGTTATACTGTATGTGTCATAGGGCTGGCACTTTTTCAACAATGTGTGAAAAAGTGTGAGTAAGGAATCCTTGCATATTCTGAGTGAGCCTTAACAGTCTTTACTCACAGTTTTCAAGGGGCTTTGGGTTAGCGATCACTATAGAAATAAGTCTGTGATATTGTAATAACTTAATTTTTCTTTGTTTTCATAATGGTTAAAGCAGTAAAATTAATAAGTGTGTAAGTTTTTGGTTAAGTAGGTGTTTTGTTGGTATAAAGGGGGGAAAGACTTACAACATGTTTCTGTGTGTGTCATTTCAGCATACACATGAAACAGAAGGATATGCCTGAGGAGAAAGTCTTTCTCACTGATATGTGATTTCCTTTTCAAGTCAAAACTGGAAACGAGCAACATTTAAACCCTGAAACCCTGAACTGGTAACCAAGAGCAGCTCCCAGATTCACTGGATGGAATGGCTTTGGATCAGCCTGCTTGCCACTCTTGCTGAGATGAGTTGAAATAAACTATGTGATAAACTGAGGATTTTCTGTTTGTTTGTTTTTGTGTTTGGTTTTTTGTCTTATCTGAGTTATAAAGGCCAAAATGTAATGGGATAAATGAGCAGCAGATCAAAATTGTGTCTGTTATTATGACCAATAAAAGGTTAAGATCACACATAGGGCCTGATTTACTAAGATCCCAAATAAAGAGCGCTAAATTGCGTGCGCACACGGATAGATTGCGCGCGCTGCCTGTTTGGGCCTTGCGAGTGATTTACTTAGATTAGAACAGCGCAGTTGACTACAGGCGCAAAAGTGATCGAGCCGGCCCTATTTAAATGAGGATTTTGCGCGAGTTAAGGGTGTTCACCGTGGCGAATGCAAATGAGCAGATCCAATTGGACCGGAATTGGAGGTGCTGGTACAAGAGGCAAACAAGCACATTTCTGAGTTATAGCAAAGGAATTTAACCGTTATTAGGAGGAACGCAATATGAGAGGCAATCTGTGACAAGGTTAATGCTGTGGGGAAAACCAAAAGAACACCGGATGAAATGAAGAAAAGGTGGCAAGACATTCGTAGAAGAACAAAGGAAAAAATCGCACAGAATAACAAATCGGCAAATAAAACAGGTGGGGGACCGGCGGAGGAGGACCCTCTGTCTTCCACTGAACAGCAGGTGCAGCTGACGTTCTGTGATGAGCAGATTACTGGGATACTGGGAATATTTTTAATTCATTCAGGTACACCACATAAGACATGAACGTGCGTCATGAACCTTCTTTAGCTGTGCAATGGAAAAGCGTAATTGCCAAAAGGGTTTTTTTTGTTTGTGCGTTCCAGCAGGGGCGCAGAAGTGTGTGCGTTTTCATTTGTTTTAAGTTTCAGGAATAAATGATAGGAACTAGGCCGAACTAAATGTTTCCTAAATGTCTAAAAGAAAGTGGGCTTTAGTACATAAAAATGTGAGTTTTTGGTTTTGTCAAAATAGCACAAACAAGAATCACTTGACATTATGATGCAACATTTATTATTTAAGGATTTTCTGAACTCTGAAAGAATGACTTTTTTTGTTTTGCATCGCCGGATAACCGATATGTCTCGATTATTTTTTCTTCTGCCATTCCAAAAAGAGTGACACGAACAGAAAAGATGCGTTCTCTCCGTTGCCTGTCGTGCCTACGCCGCCTCCTTGCAACAATGACCGCAGCCATCTGTGCGCACGGCTGTGCCAGGTAGCCTAAGACTTGACTCTCAAACGTGCTAAATATAGACGCAAAAATAATCAGCGCAATTAGTTTGAGGTTTGGTAAATCTCATTGTGTGCGCAAAATGATTCTATTTGCATCTACTCCTTCCAATATTTTGCGCGTTCTGGCAGGCACGCCTATATTGCATATTCATGAAGGCAGAAGCGCAAAATGGATAGCGCCTGTTATTTTGCCTGACTGACAGACGCGATCCTCGGTGCGCCCGGTTGGTAGATCAGCATCAGCATGTGTTTGCGCGTGCTGTCGCTTTTGCGCACGTTTTTACGCACGCAAAGCTTTAGTAAATCAAGCCCATAGTGTATACATGAGATGAAACTCAGTTGAATACAGGGAATCTTGGAATCATTGGACAGGAGAAATGCAGCTTTGCAAAGCCAGCTCACATATTTTATCTTATTTTTTAAGATGTCAAGGCTCACTCACTGGCCTGTCACTGGTGTTTGTTTCTGATGTTCAAACTGGAGGACAGAATGTTCTGGAAAAATGTTTTTTGTTTTTGTTTTTTTTTTTGGTAAAGTCTGTTTGCATGAAACATTTCACACAGTGTAGTCTGTAAGTGTTTAGAACAGTGGCACACAACAATGTGGGACTCATGGCCTTGTTTATGCAAAGTCACATAGCTTTAGGACAGTCCAGCAGAACAATGACAGGCCAACAATCCCAACATTGTTCAAACAGTACTGTATGGATGCAAATGGCCTCACACTAAAACTATGAAATTTAAACTGCTACTCTTTGTCAGATCCTGTGTTTTGGAGACCAGAGACAAAACAAAAATACATATGTACGCATAACCAAGCACACAGAACCAAGCACTTATAGACTGCACACAACTCCCCATACTGTCAGGCTTTTAGCTGCTGGATTCAGTGGATGTTGTTGGGAAAATTAACTTGACAAGCTTTGGGCTGGCTTTGTGAGGCTGCCAGATTATTCTGCTCCATCAATTCACTGTTAATAATTGAAAAAATGGAAAACAACTTAAAAGGAGTGTGATGAATCCTGGCAGGTAGTTTGGTTGCCCACTGGTTTCAATATTTGCTGAATTCATCTTAGCTTTTCCATGAATATGACCATTTCTCTCATCCCTCTGGCATTTCCATTTTCCACTTCACAGAAAGAGAAAACAAGGCACTTTGTTCTCTTATCTGTTCATGTTTTATGTTTTTTTCTGTCGGACGCAGGACGCACTTCAACAGAGATGTCCCCTAAATGTGGAGCAGAAGTAGAAATTCAATTGAAAAAAACCTAAATAATCCGCTGTGAGCCGCTGCTATAGTGACGTGATGCATATCATCTCATCTGTTAAGTCCTCCTCGCATTTCATAGCCATGTACGGCTCCTCATCGCTGTAGTCACGGATACTGCAGTCACGGATACTGCAGTCTCTAAAATGTGTGGCGGCATGTGGGTCTGAGGTGACGTTCCCTGCCCCCCCATTGTTGCCATTACCCGTACACCCATTCAGAAGATTACTAGCAGCACTCTCCATCTCGTCAATGGTCATCTCACAGGCATCCGCAATCTCATGTTTGGTCGCTGACACAAACTTGGGGTCTCTGGCGTATTTCCCCAGACCCTCAGAGATCAATACCTGAGAACCACAAGAAAAAAATCATCACAGCTGAAAACTGGTGAAATGACAAGAATGATTTTATCAGTAAGCTTACATAAGGCATCACCTGTCAGAATCTGTCAGCATCAGGAACAATTGTTACTTTTTAAACCGTGTGTGCATGTAGATGTGGGTGTTGAGTCAGTGTGTGCACACAGGACTAGCTGTTGTTAATTTGGAAATCATAGTGAAAACCTGAATGAGGGAATTCAGGTAACTGAGTACTGTGCTCGTGGCTACTCTGTAGGTGAGCATGAGTGACTGGAATGAATATGAACTCAATTTATACTTTGGGTTTTTTTCAAGGCAGTTCAAAACTAAGAAATGTTCAAATAAAATGCGGATTTTGGCAACAGGAGAGTGCTCAGTATTTGACATTTGACATGTATTCAGTTAAACAATCAATCAAAACAGTTATTAACTACAAGGGCACTCAGAGAGTGCAGCCAAGCCCATTGTCAAACAATACACACCAGACTTCAGAGAAATGATCCAGATCTGCCCCAAAATGTGGGCATTACGCCATAATCCTCCTGACAAACAAACAAACGTACACAGGTGAAAACATAACCTCCTAATGTATACTCACAGCCTCCACCAGACTGTTGGCACTGCCTCTCTTCTGCAAGAAGTGTGTGCAGCTCTCTGCAGGTAGCTGCAGACGTGATGGAGAGTGGCTGCGGGTGGGAGGGCCATCCTGGCCTTCTGTGTACCATGAGCTCCTCTTCACTGCTCTAGGGATGCTGCCAACACTGCCAGGACTGCTCCAGTCCACCTAAGTACATACACACACACACACACACACACCAACAGAGACACAAATTTATTACTGGTATTAGATTGATTTATTATAACGAAGTTGATTCATTGATTGATATTGGTCAGCAAAAGGTTGATCAATAGAAAGAAATTACAAATAATTCCTTGGTGGGAAAATTATAAAGAAAATTAACAGTAAGCCAGTTGTATCTTTGGTATTTCTTACTAAACCAGTCTTACAATAGACAAAAATCAGCAGATTTTTTAACAGAAGTTTGGTCCAGTTCAAAGCAACACAAATAGTCCCCATCTAATTCTATTGATGGCAGCACTAAAGAAAAAGGGCTTAGACCTGTATCAGCGGTGTGTAGCAGGGCGAGCAGTCCAGGCTAATGGGTGAAGCAGGAGGCGTGGCCCAGGAGCACAGCGACCTCGTTGGAGACAGATGGTGAATTCTGCTAACATCGAGACCAGCCACAGCCATTACCTGATGTTGGAGTTCAAAGAACATGATGATAAAGAAGACTCAATGAAAGTGGACATTTTGGGTTGTTGTTGGTATTCATAAACAGAAGGAGGAACCTGTTGCTGCACCAGGTGTAGTGGAAGAGCTGTGCAGGATGGAGAGGGAGGAGCATCATCCTGACTACTTCTTCTGCGGAGACACTCAAAACTAAATGTTGGTCTGTTGGAGGCTGAGAGAAACAAAAAATGTTCAAACTTTCAATTTTCAACTCTGGTTACATAAAGAACAATTATATTATTGAGGAGCACATTGGATGAAATATTAGAAAACCTAATTCTATTCACAATCTAACAATCTATTCACAATCATATATATATACAGCTTGTTTGGTCAAAATTGTGCAATCACCTAGCATCAGCCCAGTTTACTGATATGTGCAATAAATCTTTGTAACTGAGCTCCAAAGAGCTCCATCAAACATCCAACTGAAAAAATATTTTCATCTGAATAACATAATAACAATATCAAGTCATCACTGACTCACATTAACTCTGACAATATCAGAGAAACTCAATCACTTTAAGGTGGCTAAAAAAAATAAAAAAAATAAATACAGTTGTTGTACTGTGCCATCTAACCTTGAGGTGAGGGTAACAACCATCTCCTGGGTAACCGCCTGCTGTCTTGGCAGATCAGCTGTTGATCATCATCATAGTAACTATCAGGCTGGTGGTTGCCCCCAGAAACCTCAAGGTCAAAGTCTCTTTCTGCATCAAGTTGGTCCTTGTTGCTCAACCTGTGAAACAAACACTTTACATCTATACAAGAACTTTTTTATTAAAGTTATCTAGCCAAAGGAATTCTTTGCAGTGTTGTTAAAAAAAGATTTAACTATGTGACTTTTAGATAATGAATACAAAGACAAAAGGATAAGATAAAGACATGGTCAGAGGCGTATTAAAGTGTTCACTGTTTGGCAGTTTTGATTTTAATCTTTCCTCAGATCAAGTTTGACTGACAGCTGCTGCTGCTGTACTGTCATGGTTTGCCATGGCAGACACTTTTTGTTAGTTTGTTTGGACTTTTGTCACTTCCTGTTTTATTTTGTAATTGGTTTCCTTGTGTGTCTCAATGTTTTTACTTCCTGTCTTGGTCCTGTTTCTGTGTGGTGATTGTCTGCCCCACCCTAATGTGTTTCACCTGTGTTCAATCACCCTTGCCTCCCTTGTGTCTATATAGTCTTTGTGCTCCCCTTTGTCTGTGTCAGTTCGTCTGTTGATCTCTGGGTTTGTCTTCATCTGTTCGTGTTGCTTGTTCATGTGTGGTTGGTCCCTGGGCTGTTCATGTCTGGTTTGTCCTCAGTTTGTTCATGTCTGGTTTGTCCTTGGTCTGTTCATGTTGCCGGTGGTTTAAGTTCTTGTTTTTCCCTGTGCTTCCCCTGTGTTTCCCTGTGCTACACCAGTGTGGTGTAAGCTCTTTGTTTAATAAACATTTTGCACCATCTCCCCTGTGTTGGCTGCATTTTGGGTCCAGCCTTACCTGCATAGTGACAGATCCTGACATGTACCTGTTCTTTGTGAGCATGATGTCGTCTTCATGAAACTCCTCTCCGCTGTAGTACTCTCCTGAGCCTCGCTCATCATCGCTGTCCACGCCCCCCGGCTCCTGTTGACAAATGGTGGGGTAAAGTCCACCACCACTTTCTGACCTGAAATTAAAATGTCAACATAGAAGGGGTCATATACAGATCATTGCAGATTTGACAATCATAAATACAGTATGTAAGAATTAGATGTTGTGGGAAATGAACAGCTAAGATTAAGGAAGAATGTATTGATCTATTTTCACTGTATGGGTCTCAGTGTAAGGATGTCACATGAGAGCCAGCTGAGAAGTTAACATCAAAGGGAAAGTTCTGTTGCATAATCATGTAATTCCTTCGTAGTATTGGGAACAGTTTCCATGTAATTCCTTCTTGGTAGTGAAAGTATTGAGTCTACATAATTTTATAAGTAGTCAAAGGCTCAAAAAAAAGAAAAAGAAAAGAAAAGGGAAACTAGAAAATTAAAGTAACATCACTGTAATATCACTCTCAAATTAAATCGAAGGCTACTGGACTTGTATTTGTCTGTGGAAGACGTTTCGCCTCTTATCCAAGCGGCTTACTGATGAAGCCGCTTGGATAAGAGGCAAAACGTCTTCCACAGACAAATACAAGTCCAGTAGCCTTCGATTTAATTTGAGAGAGAGATAACAATGACCTGGACGAATGAGAACATTCACAGACATCACTGTAATACAATAACGCAAGAGATTGTTGAAAGAAGTTTGAAATGTGTACGCAATTATGTACTGTTGCAAATCCTATCATTAAGTCCAACTGAAATACCATGGGTGTATGAGTGAGACGAATAAAAAGTAATTGAATAGAAACACAAACAACATACAAAATAAACTTTGTGGGGACTCATTCAGTGTCTAGTATACATTCTGCATACTACAGGGGTGCATTTCTGCGAACGAATGAGTCATACAAACCACCTGGCTGAAGTGAGCAACCCTTGATAAGATCCAACCATACACTTATTTGAAAAGATCAGAGTGATTGAGTTTTGTGTTAATGATATGCTCATTGAGAGTAGAAGCACATATGTCCCAGTAAATCAGTGGAAACCAGGACACAACACAGGAAACAAAACGGGGGAATTAGAGTCCTTACCTGACCCTCTTACAGACCCTAAAATAATGGCAGATAACGGGTAAAGCATGGTTGAGGATGTTCCGTTCTGGCACCTCATAACCCAGGGAATATTTCCCGTAATAGTGACACTTATCACAGACTATTTAAGAAGGTGTAGAGTAATGTTCGAAGAAAAAGTGCAAGAAAAGAAAGTAGGGAAGAAGATGATAAAATGGCAAGCTTTCCAAAAGTGGGACAGAGAAGCAGAACTGAGAGAAGTGAAATCAATAGTAGGATTAATGCTGAAACAAGAAATAGAAGGAATATGTACAAATGAGAGAAAGGAGAAACAAAAATGTAGGGCAAGGGCTCTACCTCCTCTGTATGCTATCTCCATATCTACAGCCCTGCCTCCAACAACACCACTTGCAGATGCAATGGATAAAATCCCTGCAGCTACACAAACCCAGGAAGACTCAGACAGTGAGCAGACACACCCTACTGGAATCCAGAAGTGCTTGTGTACAGGCCATGGGAAACAGGCAAATTAAAGATTGCAGGAGAACTATGGGACCCCCAAAAGACTGGAGGTGAGAAATGGGTCATAGCAATGCAACAGACACTGTCCATGTATAATCCAACCTTTCAGGAGGTGGAAGCAGTGTGTCGTAGGTGTTTCAAGCTCCAGTGGGACAATATTTGACCTGCCTCTTGATCCTGTATGATGCAGTGTGTGTTGCCAGAGATCCACAACATTAAACAGAAGGAAGGCTGCTGACTATCATACTCATATGGAAACTGTCTTTGCAGCTCACTCCGGCATCGACCCAGACAATGAGGAATACAGTGACCTGTTGAAGACTGCTTTGGTGAATGGTCTCCATCTTCACTTTAAGAACCGTGTCATGGCTACATGTGTGGGCTGGGAAACTGAGCCCATAACAACTGTCTGGACAGATATCTTGCAAGCGGAAAGGATTAAGGTTGATTTGGATTTCAAACAGACCAAAGGACTCCAAACTGCTCAGTTAATGTTCTATCAGCAGGGTGGGCCACAGAGCCCTGGACCAAGATGGCAGTCCTACCAGAACAACATTACAGGGTATGATAAAGGAAGGAGGAGACTGGGACCACAGCCCAGGCTTCAGAGAGGATCTCACAATACTGATCAAAACAAACAGAGGTGCTACAGATGTGAAGGCTTATGGGCATATATCTCGTGACTGTCCCACTCCTGAGCCTAACCAACAAGAAGAACAAGATCCAGGTGAATCCTGGCCACACAGACCACTTGAAGGACTGTCTGGTCATTCACCAGGATTCCAGGAGACACAACCATAGGAGACAGCGCAGGCTAGTCAGAGCATTGAGCAGTACACAGACACAAACACACAAGTAGACGTAAATAATGACACTGAAGAACCAGTTAGCACATACCAACAATATGTACAGTTAACACCAGACTTTCTCTGTGATCCAATCTAAAGTGCTACTAAATTGTGGGCTTGTAGCAAGTTAGATTTTGGAAGTATAAAAGGTGCAACTCCTGGTATGTTAAATTCCTGTTGGTTTTCTGTAATTAATTTAACAAAAGCATATTTTAGCATTCCTGTTCATCCTGACTCAAATTTCTGATTTGCTTTCATTTTCAATGGTAAGCCATACATGTGGAATTAATGTCACACTGTTTTCTCTCCAGTCCTACACTATTTCCTATGACTATTGCTTAACACCTGTCATATTGGCAGCCACCATGTGCTAATATGCTTGTTCAGTATGTTAATGACCTTTTAGTGTGTTCCCCCACACAAAAGGATTCTCAAACTGACACAGTGTCTCTGCTCTGTTTTCTAGCAGAAAATGGTCACAAGGTTTCAAAAGACAAGCTGTAACTTGTATCACAATCAGTGCGGTATCTTGACCATATAACCAGTCTGGAAGGTTGTAAATTGGGCCCAGACCGCATCTAAGCAATTTTGCATGATCCCAAACCGCAAACTAAAAAACAAATTATGTGCTTCATGGGCTTAGCATTGCCATCTATGGATTACTAATTTGTGGAGATCTCCCACTGAGTCTAGACTGAAGGTTAACCGCCAGCGTCTCAAGAACAGCCAGCTGAGAAGTTAACATCAAAGGGTCATTGAACTGGAAAAAGGCATGATCAACACCTGAATTTATGACTGATTAAGTCAACCTTGTCATGTGTTAGCAACTGTTGTCCTTTTGTTTACCTGACTGTATATAAGGCAAGACACCCTGATAGTCTTTAGAGAACAACCATGTTAGGGTTTTCTCCCCATTATGCATGAAGTAAAGAGATTTGATTCATCACTTCGCATCTGTAATTCTTCAGAAAGAACAGAAAGAATTTCTCTCACATATTTCCCATCTTTTATCTTTTTTTGCTATTGCTGTCTCTGGAGATTTTTATGCAGATTGTCTCTTTGTTGACAAGAAGGAAGCCCTCACAGATGTGGGCTCGGACCAGCAACACTAGGGCATATGTTCTGGAGTTGCCCTAAGTTATCAAACTACTAGGATAATATTTTTCAGACTCTATCAAATATTTTACACAGACCTATTAATGAAGATCCATTGGTGGTGATTCTAGGAATTATTGATTCAAATATAACAAAAAGCAACACAGAACATAGTATGGTTTCGTTTGTCAGCCTACTTGCACGAAGATTGATATTACTTAACTGGAAACAAAAGGCAGCCCCAACTCATTCAAATCTTATGACAGATGTTATGAGACATTTAGAGCTGGAGAAAATCAGATATCTACTGAAAAATCAGGAAAGAAAGTTCTATAAAATCTGGCAGCCATTTATTGATTATTTTAATCGCAACACATAGCCTGATGGCAAGTTTCAGTTTTTTTAGTTTTAGAAGTGATCTCAACCCCCAACAGATGGAAAGGTGTTTTTTGTTTTTTTTCTTGTGAGTGTATACACGATTATGTGTATATGTGTATGTATGTGTATGTATATGCATATGTGTATATATATATATATATATATATATATATATATATATTTATTTATTATTTTATGTAAAACCCTTTTTTAAGGAACCCCTTTATTTATTTTTTTTTCGTTTTGGGATATATAAGTTAATATAACTTAAATAACTTCTATATGTTATTGTTTACGTGTAAATGTGTATGGTGTCTGTATTACTGTTTGTTTTGTTCTATGTTCAAAATGTGAAAAATCAATAAAGAGAGTTAAAAAAAAAAAAAAAGAAGGAAGCCCTCCCTGCATGATTTGTGACACACCTGCCAAAACAACAGATTGTGATTGTTAAGTGGTAACATGCACATACCTAATGTAGGCCTCGCGGTAGCGTGTCCTGAGAGGAAGAGGAGAGGAAAGGGTCAGTCACACAGACAGGATTATTTGGAATAGGAGAGCAGGGAAGGAAGGACATGAGAGGTTGCATGCAATGACAAAAGCACACAAATTAAAATGCTAAAATAAGACAGAAAAGGTAGAGTCACTGGTTTCATTCTTGCCCCAAGGAATATACAGTATATTTGGCAGAAAGTAGTTCTAAGAAAACCTGTTGACATCAAGGCCTGTCAATGATTAAGAATAATGGGGACATTGTTTCTGGAAGGGTAAGTTGCTTATTTCACATTATTTCAGTCACAAATTCCATCTGCTCTTTATCAGGGTGGTGAAACAAATTTCAGAGACTGATAATCAAAAACCCACCACACAAACAGAAACCATTAGGCTAGATATCACCAAGAAAGAAATTATGTTTTCTTGTAATTTGAACTGTAAAATTGTAGCTATGCCATTTTACTAAAATAGATATGTTAGATGCCAAGGAATGTTAAAAACCATATATTCAATTTAATTTGACAGGATTAGGAAAGAATTACAGGTATATGTAATATCCCAAAGACATTTATTTACTGTTTTTTACATTTGTGTTTCAGGGAAAGCTGAAGTGAGGCAGGTGACCTGAGATGAAGAACTGTGACAACGTTACAGGGATTCCCCATCCTCAGACAGCCGGGGGTCAAACATATTAACAACAAAAATAAACTGAAAATTAACCAAAAAATTATTTTTTACAATAATTGTTCTATAAGCAGTATCAGTTTAGAGACAATACGTTTATAGAGTTCTGCTGTTTCGCTTGAGCTTAGTGGGAGATAAAACAATCTGACCAAAACAAAAAACAACAATCTGCTCGTTGGGAAATCAAATGATATTCATTAGGATGCTCTTTTGCAGTCAGCTTTCAAGCAAATGGGGAAAAATGATGTGGTTCCAGCCTCTGAAATGTGACTATTTGCTGGATTTCTTTGTCGCTTCATGACAGTGAATTGCAGTAAATTGAATACTCTTTGGTTTCTGTCTGTAGGTCAGACGCAAGAAACTTACAGACACTATTTTCTGACATTTTATAGATCAAATGATTAATTGAATAATTGAGAACATAATCAGTTTTACATTAACTGTCTTGACAGTCTGTTTGTAATTTAGAAGACAGTTTAATAAATTGGTAACATCACAAATCAAATAAAAGTCGATATACAATAATACTGAATTCACTGAATTCACTGAGGCTTGCAGTGCAGTAGTCAGCTTGAACAAACTGCTTCTTCACTCATTGTAATTTTGATGTCACTTTTGAATCAACTGTAAAAATGTAAGCATCAAATATGAGATTATACGACTGCCATCTATGAAACAAGAGGGCCCTGTGACTGCTTGGCCCCATGCTATCTACACACATATATACATACATAATAACTGCAATAACAGGAAACTCTTTCTCCACTGACCTTGTGGAGTGTGACCTCCAAGGCTTGTCCTGTGCTCCTTTGCTGCGAGTTATTGCTGATGATCCATTTTTAGTGGAGGACGGACGGTCACGCCTTAACAGACACTTCTGCTGCCTCCCAGTGGTCATGGAGAGAAGCGAGGGCACATTGGCATTGTTGAGGTTGGCATTGGAGGGTATTGGCGACTGATGGCAAGTGGAATTACAGTGAGGGTAATTATACGGATGAGGGGAATGATAATGATGATTATACTGGATGGGTGGAGAGTTAATCTCTGTCTCTCCTTCCCTATAATTGCTGCTGGCTCTCCTGCCAATTTGGGGGGGTTCAGTCGAGGAGTTGCAGGAGAAGGGCAGGATTTGCAGTGGGCGTTTGGTGACGGTGGTCGGGTGAGAGGAGCCTTGCTGATCGCCACCAACATGGTTCACATGGTTGCCAAACAAACCACCATTACGCTGCAGAGAGACAGGAATATCCTGACATTGATTTAAATATCCTCTATCTCTCTTTATCCAATTTCATGATGTAGATAAAAAAGCTGCGTTTATCCTTTTTATGTATCCTCTCTGTTGCTGAGTCAAAAGCAGAGAAAGACATACTGGGCATAAATATTTCAATGTAGGTGAATTAACATTGTTGCTGTGATTAGCTAAGAAACAAGTCTCTCCCTGTTGCTTTGATTCACCATTTTTGATTCACACATATAATGAAATTTGTGTAATGTGTACAGAACTACATGTCTTGATCAAAATTAGAAATCGGTGCACTTTTATATATTCTGGATTAAAAGTGTAGATATGTCATTTTAATTTTAACAAGGTAAATGTTTTTTGTGACAAAACCACATCAGAGACGAATCATTATTCAAAACAGAGTATTTTTATGACTGATCTTTATGGATGTTTACCCTGTAAATTTCCGCCTCTTCTTCTCCATTAGGATCTACTAGCCCCTCCTCCTGCAGGTCACAAGATATGGCTCGACGGATCTCTGGTCCGATGTCATGCAGCGTGCGCAGGCCGGCCTGCAAAGAGAGCGCTGATGAGTTATAGATTTAAAGCCTGTGATGGCTTTTAATCTATATTTGTATCTGGTTAAGAGAAAACTGGTGTGAACATGTCTCCAACAGTGACTACAGAGTGATTCATGGACACTGCTAACATGGCTTTAAAGTTAGCCAGATTCACAGGATAAAAGCATGACAAGAAGAACAATTTTAATGAGTCATTTAACTCAAATGACTCTGATCACTGGCTGCTGTCGTCATGGTTAGAAAGCGGTTACAATGTGGATCATCCAGAGTAACTGGAAGATGTTTTGCTGAGAGAGGTGTTGCTCTGTAATGTTTGTAATCTGAATTTTCAATGCTGCGAGCACCACAGAAGAATTTTTTTTTACCTTCATTGTACTGGCAGAGATGGAAATTGACATCTCAGAAGGTGGACAAATTAAATAAACTGTTTGTGGGCTTCATAACAGTAGATGTAGGTGACAAAATATCTTAGTTTGTAATTTTTTTGGGTGAACCAACCTTTTCAATTCCATTCAATTGGGAATGAGGTTAAAGTAGTAGTCTCTAACAACAAAACTCTTAATAAACTGAAAATGCCTGAGGGCTTTTTTAGGGCGGTCTGAGAAAAGAATAACTGACATTGAATGTCAGAGGATCCATGACTGTACTGAGTTTTATGATGATAATAGTTTGACTTTGTGTGATGTGGTTATTAAAATCTAGATGGGAGTCTATGATTAAACCAATATTTCTAATTTTATTTAGATTTTTCATGCACAGACTTGATATAATGGCTGAGTTTCAATAGCACAGAGGATTATCTCAGGATTGGCTCTTATTTAGATGAAGATGAAGGTGGAGTAAATCTATTGGACTGATGCACTGTACTTTACTCACTTGTAAAGCCATGGTGGTGTTCAGCCTCTCCCATGAGTGCCGTCCCATAAGACCTTGCTCTTTGCGCCTCTTGAACTTCCTGAAGTAGTCCTGTATAAGGAAGGTGGCATAGAACTTCCCCACTGTTACCTCGTCATCTGAGTGAACAGACCAGACACAACAAAGCCTCCCAGATCAAAACCAAATCTGGACCTGAATACCACAATAACAAAATACCTCAGCAACCAATTCTTTATGTATCCATCACATTTAAACAAGAAAATCTCTCAACTGAGATCTCACCCATTACTATCACACCACCTATGCCAACAGAAACCCATGTATGGAAGAAAAAGTCAAATTGCACTAAACTGAAGTCCATTACAGATTTTCTGAATTGCTAAAACACTGAATTCTAAAATTGTCTGAAACAAATCCTCAGTGGTCTCAACTCAAAACCATAAACAATTTTCACCTCGTTAAAAACAAGTTTTAGATCTCATTTCAACTTTTTGCAAAACTCTTTTCACACACATTTTCACTAACTGAAACACACTATGCATTGTGATGCACTATGATGCATAATGGTAAGCACAAGTAGCAGAAGTTAAACACAGTTTCAGCACAGATGTCATAGCTTACACACAACTGAAAACTTTTCACACTTTTTGTTAATGATGTTATGAAAGCAGTATAAACCAGTTCAGAGTGCACAGGTTGTTGAGTGTTGGAGTTTGAAAGAAACAATGGATGAAAATAATCTGAGAAGTAGAGGAGGAGGAGGAGGAGAAGGATGAGGAAAACCAAGACCAAGACCAGGATCAAGACCAAGACCAAGACCAAGACCAAGACCAAGACCAAGACCAAGACCAAGACCAGAAACAGTCATTTCAGATGAAATTTGTGCAATTTTATGTTTCCCCTAGCAGCATTTGTGTTTTGGTCTGCATTTTGGTCCAGCCTTACATAAAACTGTGACAGCAACTGTAAAAGACCATGTTCTTGTTTATGTAAAATAGTTTTTCACTATTGCAAAAACACAGTTCCAGAAACTAGGGCCCTGTTTGTCAGAGCTCCACACACACAAACCAATGCCATATACACAAAATACAAAACATGTTACATCTCTTGCAAAAGCAAGCACTACATCAAAAACGATATAAACTCTTCTAAAAATGATACTTTAGCTTCCAAACTTTACATACAAACAGCAAATATATAGATCTTTCCACTACCAACTGCACATGAATGCTAAATCTAAAACATTTTTCACATTACTACTTTTCTAATGATATATGGTAAGTATAAAAACACTAATACTGTATGTTTTTGATATTTCTCATTTGTAGCATGCAAATATGAACACAAATGCAATGGGGAAACAAAATCTCTTTATTCTCAATAGTGAACTGAAGATTACATGAACATACTGTACTGTAAAATACAGTAGGCCTATACAGTATTGCAGTTACTGTCTATCCTGTCTCTGATCTCATCTGTAAGAATTGTCCTATTTCCGCTGACCCATCCTTTCGCCACTCCCTGTCCTGTGTCCTCTTGCTCTTCTTCCTCATACTTAGACACCTCCACCTTCCTCTAATTCTTTCCAAAATTGTCCTCCATTGTTGGTCACACCAAAGAGCAAACCTATGGTGATCAAGCTGTGATTTCTGTGTGACCTGATTGTGTGTGTCTTCACATGTGCATTCTGAGTTCAGGTGATTGCTAACTGAGTGGGATGTTTCAGTGGCAGTGTTTAGCAAATAACACACAAAGGCTTTCATTTTGAATGATTTGTCTAATGTACAGAAGTGTATTTGGTGTTTTGCAAAACACTGTGTAGTGTTTTTCAAAAAGTGTGAGTCTGAGAATGTGTATATAGTTGTGCAAATCTGGGCTGACATTTTGCTCTTTGTCGTATTTCAAAATCTGAATTATTTTTAATTTTAGTGTGTAAGCAATCGTAAAACCTGTAACAGTGAGTGAAGCAGGACAAAGAGTCCAACCCTCTGTAGCATTATAATCATGAGGTTCAAAGAAGAAATTTGGTATGTATGTACACACCAGTTAAGAAAATATAAAATGCCTTTTCTCTATTTTAAAAAATAAACATTTCTGGAGCTATATGCTCTGAACACTGTTTTCCATTTTTCTCTGCAGTGTGTAATGGATGATCAGTAGTGTTTTTATTTCAATTGATTTGAGTCTGATCTGAAAACAGTTTTATCTGTGCTCCAAGCACAGATAAAACTTTTGAGGTTATTTTGCAAGAAGAGTCAGAGCTTTGGTCAATGTAGTTTGACAACTGGGTTTTGTGTTTACAGTTTTGAGAAAAGCATGGAAGGTTTCAAAATGTTTGTTTTAGCATTGTGAAAAAGTGTAACAGTAAAATATCACACACAATAATGAAGCACAACCACTGAAGACAACAATATCTCAACATTGAAACAAAATACTTCTATAACAATCAAAGTGAAAAGAATACCAAGACATGTTAGTTAACAAAGTGCCATAAATCCTCACTGCACCAGCATTATCATACATGCACAGAGCTGGAAACAAAACAGAGCAGGACACACACCACTGCCCTGTAAACTAAGCTGGTTTCTCAAGAGATCATCAGAGAAACTGTCGTCTTAATGGCTTATCTGGAAGTAGAACTTGTGTGTCACTGGGTAATGGGTCAGGCCCTGAGTTATTGCTGTGTTGACACAGCGCAGAGGGTGGTTAAACTCCCTTTTAATCTTCACTTTAGGAATTAAACAAAGGTGTAGCTGTATGGTATTCATGGCGCTGTTTAAATATCAGACCTTAATGCGTGCAAAGTGGGTACGCTTGCTCTATTGACAGAGCTGAATGTCAAACATCAGCAAGAATCTTGTACACACACACACATCCACACACAAAGGCAAACACATTTAAACCAACAATAGATAATATCTGTGTCTGCAACTTTAATCTTGCTTCATCTATGAAAATACATGCAGTTATGAAACATCCCTCTTGCACACAAAAAGACAAAAACACTCATGCACATTCAGCTGCTCATGCAAGCAAGTGTATGAACTCTCTTGACCACATATATCTTAATGTACCAAAAACTGTTTATCTCACAGTATTTTATGACTGCAGTGAATACTTCCAATTCCAATAAATCTAACCAATTCCTACCACAAACGGCCACATTTACCATCAGAGACAGACGAGCAGAGGTATATGTATCCCAGAAAAACAACATGATTTGTAGCAAGAAGCACATGCAAGGAGGCAGCAAAGTAAAAGAGTTTGGAGAAGCAGCAAGGGTCAAACCTGCAGCTCCCTTTACGAGAGAGGAGACCGAAACTACATTTAGCCAGAGAGGAAGCTGCAACTACACACACTATCTGCCATGCAGGGAGGCTGATCAAGCGTGGGTCTGACTCACTCAGATTAAGTGGTTTTCTGAAGCACTGGGGAGGGAGACTTAACAAGAAAAAAGGAGGCTGAATTGTGGGGTGTATGAAATGTGTTTTTTTTCTTTTGTCGCTAGCTTTCCTTGAACAATTTTAGCTGGAGAGGAATCAAGTAAAGGTGACAAATGACAGTGGGGTGGTTGCTTAAAGATGGAGGCATAATTCTCTCAAGTGGATCAATGAATGATGATCCATCTTCAAGCACTTAACCCGTCTCTCTACATCACCCAACACAGTAAGAGAAGAGAAACTATGAAAGTCTCTGTTCAGAAAGAAAACCTGTGACAGAGAGCATATTAAACATGGTAAAATTTGATTTTTTGTTGGTTTGGTAAATCATATTTATTTGGATTTGGATTTTCAGGATTTATGTTTTGAAGCAAGTGATCAGTCTCATTTTGACATATTTTATTATATTAAAACTCCCTAGAGCCAGTCACATTTTAGGACTGTGTTTAACAGATCCACTTGATGAGATGTTGAGATTTTATTTTACTTAATGATGCATCAAAACAATTCTGCTGATTCTTTTTCTGGACAGAGACTGATGAAGTTTTTAAGAGAGGTATCAGTAGTTTCATGCCACCAGACTAAAACAGAACTGCTCCAGAGACCTCAGGACGGCAGAAAGAGAAGAGAAGAAGGCCAGCAACTGACTGAACACTCTACTGAAAGTAGGCACAGCTGTGGAAGAGAGAGGGACTTACAGGATTACAAGAGAGAGAGAGAGAGAGAGAGAGAGAGAGAGAGAGAGAGAGAGAGAGAGAGAGAGAGAAAGAGAGAAATTAGCAAACTAATGCACACATGCAGCTGAATTATATCTGACAAGCTCTAAAAACATAGCATAGCTGAAGCATAGTAGAAGCGTGGGACGACATTGGAAAAACTACATGGATCCAGGTAGAGGAAGCTCTGTGTAGACTGCAGGTACATTCACACTTATTTGGGAATTCATTCAAAGACTAAGATGTGCCTGTCATCTATTAATAAAAATCCTCTTTGTATAAAGAGAAATTATCATCTCAAAGCATCGACCCCTAATGACTCAACCCACAGTTGTATGGCTGTAAAAAAGGAGGATGTGGAAGTTGACATCTAGTAATAATGTCCTGTTTGGAAAGCTTTGCCTGACTGAGGGGAAACCACACTCTGGCTTTACTGTATGCTCATATTAAGTAGCAGACACATGCATCATGCTGAGCTGATGTGGCTGGAACGGGAATCACATTTGTTTTGGCTCACTATGACTTCAAACCTTTGATGTAGGACATTCTCGAAATTAAATAACCAATGAATAAGAACACCTGTCTGCAAAAAAATTATATCATCATGTATATAAAACATAAAAAAAGCAAATTTGACTGCATATGGACAAAAAGATTAAAGTTACTTAAAAGCCACTCTTCATTGTGAGCAACAAAAGTTGACAAAAATGTGTTCTCTCCAACTGCACTACACAGTCAGAAATACTGTAAGAGCAGCCCTGAATAATTTAATATCTACAAATATGGCACATATGAATGGCATATCTTGGCTTTCACCTTGATATCTGATGCATGCAAATAAAGTGGTTCAAAAAGGAAGTACACTCCAAACCTGACTTAACCAAAGTCACACAACAAAGTCACTTACACCTAGTTTAATGTCTTTGTGGGAAAAAAATCCATAGCAAAGTAAGCTCTTCCAACTAAAATCCAGTGGGTTTCTAGATGATTGTAAGAATGAGGCCTCAGCACAGAGAGAAAAGACTTTGTAAACAACATATAAACACATCAGCACTTATTTTCAAATATTTAGTGTTTTTGAGCGTTTTTCAATGAGTAAAATACAGTATATTGAGTAGCTAGAGGAAGAGAAACTGAAGAACTTTAGACAGCGAGATCAATGATAAACAAAACAGTGGGATTATGACAGAGACAGCAGTTAAACTGTGTCTGCCTGACAGCGATAAGAAGAGTTTCTTTGAACTGAAGTGAAAGGAAATGGTAGCAGTCAAGCTTGTTCCCCTGCCTATCTCATCTTGTTGGTTGTGGTCAGGAAGTGGATCTTGCTGTTTGAGAAAAGCAAAAACAGGATGCTGAAGGTTTCTGATGGATTAACATTTGCATATCTTCTTGAAGTGACACGCCTTCCTGAATCTATCTTTTGTGTATTAAACATTTCCACTCGATTTAATTTGAAAGGTGGTTCCAAAACGTTTGTTAAAAGTTGTTGATTGTTCCGTTGCAGCAGGAAACATTGTAACAGACATGAATAAAAACAGCCATAGCGTCTGCATCTCTGTGGAAGAAAATAATCAATAAAGCCCCCTTTTAAAGCCAGGTGAATGCTTCATAGACCAAAAGACACGCAGATTTTTTTCTATTGTCACACCAAAATATATTTTAAATGAAATATCACAGATCAGCCTTTCTTCCATCAAAAAGTGGTGTGATTCCTTGATGATGAACAGTAAATGGTGGGAGAGCAAATCCATGAGACTACATCCTGAAGTGTGAAAAAAATAACAAAGCAAAAATCATTGACTTCTTTTTCTGTTCAAAATAAAGGAATAGTAAAATTGCATTCAAATGCATGTCCGTTGTTTGACACTCTTCCTCCTATGAATACACATAAGCACAAATGTAGATTTGTTTGCAGTGTGACTTCCTTCTCTCTTAATGCAAATGCTGCACTAACAGAGACCAGATGTAAATTAATGTGTCATGATATTAGGACTCTAGCGCTTGTTGTCCCTTATACTATGCCTGTCATTTTTCCTGGTTAACATATGAGGTAACTATTATTAATTCTTTGGAAAATGCTAATGAGAGGCAGCTTTTTATTCAAATCAAGTGAGCCCGAGAGCAGCGCAGAGACAGAGAGGGACACAGTGAGGCCACTGAATCGTGGATGATAGTGAGCAGCGCATGATGATGATGTAATGACCACTGACCGCCTGCAGGGGGCACAACTTGGTCCAGCAGCTTCATGCTGGTCCTCTTCCAGATCTTCTTGATCACAGCTCTAAGCTCCTCATTGGCTTGCTCCAGGTTCCCTTGGAAATGAGAGAAAATGTGAAAAGTAGAACTTTAAGATTATTTTGGTTGAAAGCAACCAGTAAGTGATCAGTATGCTGTTGTATTAAGTGGCATGTGGCGGAATCTATTGCTCTCTGTCACCCATGCACACAATGACACAAGATTAACCAAATTTTGACATTTAAAGTTATGATGAATTGCACAATTCCTGGTGATAAATAATTAAAACAGGAAAAAACAACCCCAGTCTTATATCACTAAATCATGCTGATGCAACATCAGAAACTGAGGAGAAATTACTTATTGCTAAGCATACTAAGTATATTAGAGCCCTGACCACAACAACTTCAAGACTCTGACCCACCTCTGAATAAGGGACTATTATATTAAAAGTTAAAGCAGCATGACGTGACATTCATTCAAAACGCACTGAGACGTCCCAGCCAAGCCTTGGTCAGTAATTCTGAAAAAGCACATGTTTTCTCAGTGCAGATTTATGTCAACAGTGTTTGATGTCTTGGCATGTTTGGTTTCATTCTATTCATGCCTCTATCCTGACTGATGAATTTATTTCTTTTGTCAGTTTAGTTCACCACTGTAAAGGTCCGCATTTTTTTCTGCCTATGTGGTAGCAGACTACAGTATGGGGCATGTTTGCTTGCTTGCCTCTGTTCATGATCTCTAGAGTCATTATGGATCATGGGTGAATAACTGACCAAATAACTAAAACATTGATCACATCTTAAATGACTTTTGTGCCTGGACTTAAAATTCAATGTATTTCATACTGTTCTGTTTTTGCTGCACCGAATGGCAATGCACAGCTGCATGCATTTGAAGACTCACCCTCAGTCTTAATCTTGAGAGCAGTTCGGACCAGAGCAAACAAAGTGGCATTAAACATGACAGTGCCATCACTGTTCAGGGGCATGTTCATTGCCACCAGACGCTGAAAGAAAATTCAAAGTACAGATTAACAAGGAGGTAGCCTATTGAATGTAAAATTTGTATTTTTGTGATGATCATAATCATGTCTCTTTCTGTATAGGTGTGAGTGTGTCGCTGAGTTGTGGAAAACCCACCTTACACGCCACCCTGTGAGGGCAGAGCTTGCCAAAGCCCAGCGGAGGTTGGATCCTCCTTAGCAGAGTCACAACATCAAGGTGCTTTATCCTGCCCCTGAAAACAAGATACATTCAAATGAAAGATGTTATGCCACTAAGCACATTTCCACCACCACTGCATGTCTTGATAAGTACTGGATAATGAGTCAGTGTACTTCAAAACTGTCAAAAAACAATCACCAACCCAATCACTCAAATGATGTGCTGGCAACAAGTGGCAGCAAGTCCGCTTAGCTCTTAGTTTTTTCTGCAATATATTTGTATATAGGCTATAAGTATATTTTTTGTATAGTGACTTTTTTTTATTCTACGTCGTTGTTTTGTCTGACGATGGAGAGAATAATGTACACGAAGGAAGAACTCCTGGCTTTAAAGTTTATCAGATATGGAGTTAAACATCCAGTACTGACTAAGCTGAAGAAGCCATACTGTGGATGCAGAGCTGGGGCTAAGCTAAAGGATAGGAGATATAAGCCTTTTCTACCATCGATTCTCATGGGAAATGTCAACTCCCTGGCTAACAAGTGTGATGAACTGGAGGCACCTGTGAAGAACCAGCGAGCACATCGTGAGTGTAGTCTCATGTGTTTCATGGAGACCTGGTTAAACGACAACACTCCCGACCATTGTGTGGATTTACCCGGCTTCACTGCAGTACCAGTGGACAGGAGAAAGCTTTTGTTGATGGGTCCTGAGTACTCACTTGGCTTCAGGGTCGTATTCGGACCAGATCCTTTTAAACTCATCCAGGTGATGTGGGCCAAGAATGGACCAATCACGGGTCAGATAGTCAAAGTTATCCATGATGACAGCCACAAATAGGTTGATGATCTGAAACCAGAGCATGCAACATTTTTTTAACTGTATAGAGGAATGTGAAAGCTGAAGTCTGTGCTCAAACATTACTGGCACTGCACACAGTGTAATGTCTGAAGATTACCAGAAAAGCACAGAGCATGTAGAAGCTGATGAAGTAGATAATGGCGAAACCACTGCCGCAGGTTCTCTCCTCTCCGGGGTTGTAGTCTGACTCTGAATCACACAGCTTCCCTGGCAGACAGGCCAGCATGATCTCTTGCCAGGCCTCACCTGTAGCACACCTAACACAGAACAAGAACAATATTAATACAGCAGCAGAACAAAGGTTTTTTTTACACATATATTATTATATATTATAATGGCTTGTAAACAACAATTTAAGCTACGCAAACAAATACCTGAAGAGCATCAGCACAGCTTGAGGAAAGGTTTGAAAGTTGTTGTTGCGGTTGATTTGTGTTCCATCCACCATGGCTATTTTCCCAAACACCTAAAAGCAGACAAAGAATTGTCATCCAAAGAATCAGTCAGCCCACTCTCACATTCTGGATAAGACAAAAATAAAATGATGATTATGAAACTACAAGAGAAAAAAACTGAAGGCAACACATCCTACAGAGCATTGAGTATGGGATTTGATTTTCAAAAAAATTATTACATTTTACCTGCATTCCGATTACAGCATATATGAAAAACAGCATGGCAATCAGGAGGGCAACATAAGGAAGAGCCTGAGTGGGAAAAAGAGAAAGTCAGTGATGCACATTATCAAACAATTACAGCATGAGAACCACTGATGACAAATTGTTTAGTTAAATCATAGTTTCTTGGTTTACAGATATTAGCACTGTATCACAGAATAACCTGCTAATTTTTCACAAGACAGATGGCTTTGGTGCTACATGTGTGCTGACACAAATGGCAATGGCAAAAAAGGTGAACCTGCCTCATTTTTTCCTGCAACATGAGTCTGATAAGCTTCAAACTCATGGATGATGTATTATTCAAACTGGATTTCCATGTTTTAATTGTACTTGTCCCAACATACTCACACTGTGGCAGCATAGTCTATGCGTTGCACATAATGCACCTTGAACGCACCTTCATGGCCTGATAGCCTATTCGTGAGCAGGGGCCCGTATTTAAGACGGCCCTCTCCCCTGTTCTTCTGCTTTCCACATCACTTCCGGTAAGAAGCCGGCTCCTTTTTAACCACAGCGTGTGTGCAGCTGTGTGTGCTCCCGTTTGGCTGTGGTAAGTGTCCTCTCTCTCTGCGTTGTGGTGTTTGCATTCAGACGGCTAATGCTAGTGTGGTCATAGGAAATGCTGATGTCCGGATCTATCCCTCTCGTCCTCCCTCCTGTATGAGTGTGTGTGCGCGCGCGCATCCACTTCTGCTGAAGATATGTTCTGTCTCTGTTGCAACTGCATCATTTTCGGCTTAATTGAACAGTGCTAACAATATGTTTTGGTTAGGTGAAACCACAGATCGGACTGCTGCTGCTTTGTCTCGGCTCTATTTCCAGCTTGCTTCCCGCTTTTGCTTGCTTTGCTGCTGCTGCTCTGTTGCTTTACCTGCTGCTTGGGTGGCGTTTCGATTGTGATGCTATTGGCTTTTCAAAATAAGACTTGTTGCTGCAGTCTACCTGAAGCCGTCAGGTTTCCCACAGCACTTCTGCATGGCATTGCTACGCATGCTTGGACTGAGCTTGATTTCCCCTTTTACTGATTTAATTGTATGAGTGAGGTGTGGGTTGTATAAATTAAATTTGGGTTAAGTACGTAGGTTATTAATTTTTTTTGTTTCTTTTCTTTGGGTTCCTTTGATTAGTGTCAACTTGATTTTCTTTGTTTTTCTTGTGTTAAATTATATTTTGAATTGTGTATTTTCTTTGAA
The DNA here is from genome assembly GCF_002260705.1 of Seriola dumerili. Lineage (NCBI taxonomy): Eukaryota > Metazoa > Chordata > Actinopteri > Carangiformes > Carangidae > Seriola > Seriola dumerili. The sequence goes on from NW_019174325.1 coordinate 99,503, forward strand.
TTAGGTATTTTGCTTTGATTTCTATTGGGCAGTTATCGTTTGGATATTTAGGTTTTTTAGTTCTTTGTACATCTGTTTTCTAGGTTTAACCTGCCCATTAATTGTTTATTCCTTTTGTTCTGAGTTGCAACTCCCCTAATGATATTTTATCCCTGTTTCAGTTGTCGGAGGCCGGTGGTGGTGTAGGTGACTGGTGGTGGTGTCCCCTCATTTGATGTGCTGTGCTCCCTGGTGTTGGTTACTTCAAAGTGTGTGTGGGTGATTTATTTCTATTTATTTTGGGTGAACCACTCCCCGTTCACTAATACCTGGTAAGCCTCTGCTCCTGACTAGTTGTCCTTTTTGTGTGAATGATTTTGATTATTTATTTTAACTGATTACAATAAGATATATTTTTTATACCTTGAACCACGTCTTGTGCCAAGTGAATAGAGCGAACCTGTGTGTGTCTAGTAGTTAAAACCAAAATTCCCAGGGTAGCATTGTTGGGCAACAGTGTAAATTTCTCAATCATATTTGACAGTTAGTGTAAGCATCCACCCTACCTGTGCCACAACACCAACTGAGCAACTTGTGTTTTCTCAATGCTGTGCTAATTTCTTAAAGGTGCAATGTGTTAGATCTGGCCAGAACATTAGTTTATAATTTTCAAAAAAATAAACTAACACTATCAACAGTATGTGAAGGAGCCACAGTGATGTCATGACCAAGACCTCCATCTGTTGTATTTCAGAGATGTCTGTTGAAATTAGCATGCTAACTAGCTAGCCCCTACCCATCCCATGTTGCAATACTAGATATTATTAGATATGACACCAGATGCTGCGCGTCAGTGCAGCATGTAGTCTGCCCTCAGTCCCACAAAGAACAGCTTCCTCTAGAGCTTGAAGTTACTCTACAGCTCCCAACTAGCATCACAGCAACACAGAGATGGCTGAAGCGATATTGATGCTGTCGACAGACGTTTTAGTGGTTTAGTAGAATTTAGCCTGTTCCTGTAGCTGTGGTCCACTAGTTACTTCAGTAACTTTTGGCTTATTTTATAATGACTTTACATTAAGAATGGATCCAGTAGACCGAGTGAATACACGTCGATTGGTTCACCATATTGTAACCACCTTACCTTGCCTTCATATTTTTATAGGTAAATAAAAACATTCTGTTTGTATTACATTTACACATAATTTGTTTCAGTGCTATCAACAATTTTAACAATATGAACAATAAAGGCACATATAAATAATAAATTATAGGGAACACGGGGAAAACAACATGATTAACTGGGCGGGGGTGAGGAGGTGAAATGCTGCCCCCTATGGAGGTGGAGCAAGTAGCACAATCTTACACATTACACCTTTTTAAAGCTTCTTTCTTATGTCGTTTTCATGGCTTAAAACTAATTTAACTCGCAAATTGTAATAGCAGATTCAAAAGGTACCTTTACTGGCTGCTTATCCTACGATCTCACCTGGAAGGACTTGATGAATGTCCACAGGAGAGTCCTGATGCCCTCCCCCCTGCTCAGCAGTTTAACCAATCGCATCACCCTGAACAGGCGGAAGAAGGTGATGGAGATGCGAGCGCTGTCTTCTGTGTTCTGAGGTGGAGGAGGTGAGGATTGATTAAAAAAAACAGTGTAACATCAAAACAGACACTGATAAACCTCTGCACAACTATTTCATTCAGTCAGTCAGTCAGTCAGTCATACATGCATTCTTTCAATCTTCATGTAACATTATCTCACAGGCGTGATTAAGTGGTCAAAAATTACTATGATGGAATCTCCTAGTATGTGATTTTTCTGCATCCTTGCAATGACAACAATCACCATGCATGTGGAGTGACTGTGTCTTAAATACCATGCCATTAACAGACCTGGAGGACTTACAAATACGACACATTTAACTCAGAATGACTGATTAAAACAAGCAACATACAAAATGAACAGTCCAAAGACAAACAAACTAAAATGCAAACAGTAATTGTTTTTGGTTTTTTTTACACTTGATACAAACACCAAGATGGATGATTTACTGTCTTGTTGTTATAGTACAAATACACAAGACTTTTAACAAGAAATGTTAATTTAAAATAGTAAAATGACGACATGATTTTGTTTTCTGACTTGGAAAAGCTTTGTTTAAATGAATAAATGACCAAATAAATACCATACAGTGTTACTGTACCCCCTGTGTCATGCCATGCACCCAGACAGGACAAAATGTCAGCTGAATCAAACTGGAGCCAAAATGCAACAAAACAGGTGGATTCAAAACAGGACTTTGACAAACATTGAGAGTTCACTCACAAACCCTCACATTTTACTGAATAAGTGAAACCTGAAGCTCTGGAAGAAAGCATCTCAATGTTTTCATTGGTGAGTGACAGAGAGCGACAACAAAAAGACCTTGATGCTTTAACTTCTGCATTAACACAAAAGGGTGAGGGCTTTAAATGGAGGAGGAGGGGGTTCTTCTTACCCCTGGCTCCACTATCACCTTGAAGACAGGAAGGGCTGCCGACTTGAAACCAAAAGCCTAAGGTTAATCCAAGTTACACAAACCAGCTGCACAGCACCAAAGGGTTCATGAGTCAATGCTGCTGAAAATGTCATCAGGTATCTTTTCCAAAAAGGTTCATCTTGTCTCCACTGAAACTATTTATGCTTTTTTCTTCTTGATAGACGAGTGCTTTGAGGTGTTTTTTACCTTGACATGTTTAGACTGCTGTCTTCCCACGTGTCTTATCAGCTGTTGATTATACAGGTGTGGTCGTCCACATACAAACATAGCTTTTCCAAGTCAGACAACAAAATCATGTCGACATTTTACTACTTTAAATTTACATTTCTTGTTAAAAGTCTTGTGTATTTGTACTATAACAACAAGACAGTGACTCATCCATCTTGGTGTTTGTATCAAGTGTAAAAAAACCAAAAACAATTACTGTTTGCGTTTTAGTTTGTTTGTCTTTGGACTGTTCATTTTGTATGTTGCTTGTTTTAATCAGCAACATCACGTGACTCTTGGAAGACTGCAGGAAGACAGCAGTCGAAATATGTCAAGGTAAAAAACACCTTAAAGCCCTCATCTATCGAGATGAAAAAAACATAAATAAATCATCAGGTATCACTCTGAGTTAGGCTATTTAACATTGAATCACACAGCACAAACAAGAACATCATCGTGAAGCATAAAATCTGTCATGCCAAGGCTTTACCACATGTTCCCAGCAGTAACACATGAAATGCAAGTGTACAATGGTGAGGGAAAATGAACTACTGTTCCTCTGCAAAACAGTACAGTTCTGGTTAAAAGGATTATTATAAAAAATTTTAATATAAAAACTGTTTTTAAATGTTTTACAACACAATGATCTTTATAAACAATTTTTTAAAACTCCTTTCATTGTTTTTGTTTCGTTTTGTTTTTAGTATTTCTGTTTTGTTTTGTTTTGTTTTGTTTTGAGCCAATGATAGTGTAGTGAGGACTTGTGGGGGATGGTCTCATCTCCCTGTGGACACTCAGTGGAAGGGTTCCCCGCATTTTTGAGAACTGATGATTGATAACTCTCACCTGTGTTAGAGGGTGGAGAGGGGCACGCCAAATAAAAGTCTGCATTAAATGGGTGGCAGCGCACGAGAGAACTGAACTGCTTTGTTTGGAGCTGGGCAGACCAGGCGAGATAAGCTTAATAATTTTCACATTTAATGTTTATAGATTGTTGTATTCAGAGCACTTTGTCTTTGTTTGTATGCCATGTATTTTAAATAGCTTTTAGTACTCGGACATCTTGCCAGGGGCTCATGTGGTGACGCCGGGAGTCAAGGGGGGCCCTCTGCCTCCCCCTATTGGCCAAATTGGTTTCGACTGACCTACGGTATCGAGTGGTCCTTGTTTGCTGTGCACATTCCTGTATGACGTTAAGCTACAGTGTTCCATTAAATTGCAGGGTAGTACTGCTGTGCGTAGAGTTCTTTTCTAGTTGTATTGTTGTATTTTTTTGTACCATATGTGCCTCTCTGTGTTAAAGTCCTTCTGCCTCTGACACCGGACCAGAACGGATTATCAAAGGTGGTGGCGACTTTACTACTTAAAAAAAACAAAAAAAACAAAACAAAAACTAGTTACTTAAATGTATTACAATAGGAACTTTAATGTTGTCGCCGACTGGACATCTTAGCCAACGGACCCCACCTGTATTTGTGTGCTATCTCAGTCTGATTGTGCACTACAAGATCTCATCCATGGCAAAAATTGGAGAGTCAAAAGGGATAGCTGGTTAGCAATAGGAAGAATTAAAAGGAAAGAGTTGAGACAGATGATTAAACGACAAGTGACCTCTCCCCCGTCAAACAAAAGAAAAAGTTGACGCACCTTTTTGAGTGAGGTTTTTTCTGGACACAAAGTTTGAACTGGCACAATGCTTCAGTGATTTTTGGGTGGTTGGCTACATTGTTACCTGGCTGATATTTTCACTTAAATTGACTTAACCTCAGCCTCCAGGGAACAGCAGTGAACATGTTCAATGTCCAGAATAAAATGGAAGCGACCATTAGAAAACTGAAGCTGTGGGTTTAGGGAGTCGGTCAATCAAATTATGACTCGTTTGAAAATAAACCCATTCACCAGACACAGTGACAAAGGCCCTCGCAGCCCTGAGCACTAAAGAGCAAGACAGTCTTGTGGAGCTCTCCTGCAACACTGCATTGAAACTGGTTTTCTCAGAAGTACCTGACAAACTTCTGGCTTTATGTTGCTTCTGAGTATCCCAATCTTTCCGACAGAGCTGTGAGATTTCAAATGCCTTTCCTGACAAAATACCTCTGAGACTGGATTTTCTGTGCTTGTGGCATTAAAAACTAAATATAGAAATAAACTGAATATGGAGCCAGATCTTCGACTGAGACTGTCATCCATTGGGCCAGACATCAAGAAATTTGGTGGCTGCTATGCAACATCAGCCATCTCATTAGGTGAGTCAACATATTGTTGGCCTATTGTTGAACTGATCTGCTGCAGCTCTATAAGTAAGAGTGCAATGTTTTAATTTTGTTTTGTTGCTTTACTTATTTAAATATTTTTCTTCTGGTTATGCCTACAAACTGAATTTACAGTATAATCACACTGTCTGAGGGTTATCAATTTGATTTAAAAAAAAAAAAAAAAAAAAAAAAAAAAAGTAATTTTTCATGGATCAGCTGTGGATATGTGTCGGGGATCGAAGCCCCTGTATGAGCCAGCAGTGGATGTTGCGTATAGCACAAAAGCGCAAACACATACTGGCTTTCTATGCAGGGAGTGGGAGGGAAATCCACTGGAAATGGACTGCTGTTTTGAAAACCATGCCGTCTTCATATTGTTGGCAGATTGGTTTATAAAAAAGCCACAAGTAAGACTGCAATGTTTTAATATTTCTTTGCAGTAATGGCTGTTGCTTGTATTTACGTTTCGTCTGGCTATGCCGGTGCCGAATTTGCAATGTAGACCTACATTGGTTTTATGTTAGTTTATAGGCCTATCAATCTATTTCTCATTTGATGAATAATACTGTTTTGTAATTCGTAATAATTTATATGTTAATTAGCCCATTGCAGATGGTCCTTTTTAATGTAGTGCTGATGGACAGCTCCTTGAAAATTCTGTAATACTGAAAGTATTGCAACGTTTCAGATGCTGTGTTAGTGACTGGAGGTTCCGGCATGTTTCCCCTGCTTTCTGCGGCATGTTTGCCCATTATTACAATGACAAGTGCTCTGTGAACCCATTATTTGGCCTCCTATTGTTATGGAGTTGGATGATTTTTGACATTTTCAAGTGGGCCGTGAGTTGGAAAAGGTTGGGAAACCCTGCTATAGACAAAGTACTGACACAGCTTATTGCTATTGTTTTTGTTTTATTATTACTATTGTCTTCACACAATTTCCCCAAATACTTTTCACCAAATTATTTTACAATTCATGCTGGATGTACTGTAATTAGATATTTAAGACACTCCTATTATTTTTCTTCTTCTTCTTCTTCTTCTTCTTATTATTATTATTATGACCTTTTTAGATATCAAACCTGGTTTGAAATTAACTGGTGCCCTGACTTAAAAAAAAAAAAAAAATATATATATATATATATATATGGTAGTAGTTCACACGGATAAAGAGGACACTCAAAACAGTCAAATGATGATTAAACTGAACTAAGTAAAACTAATTAAGGTTCAGTGTTTGCTGTGATGCTTTTCTAGCTTAAGGAGGTTTGATGTTTTCTAAGTGTTTTCTTGCAAAGGCAGCAAAATTTTCTAAAAAATTATATCTAAAGGAAAAGAAGAAAGGAAGATGTTGGTCATTTACATCAAGAAATATGAAAAATAAATACATAGGTATTTCAGTTGCAGAACCGTACAGCATAGCAGCTAATGGTATATGAAGTGTTGACAAGGTATACTGTATTAACCATGTTGCTGTAACTGTCTGTGTGTGCTATTTATTTTGTATGTTAGTATGTATCCTAGAATATGGTCAGTAAAGTGCACAGTGTGATTTTCTTTAAAAATTCACTCAAAACAAATGACTGACAGGACACCTTCACATGAACAAGCCTGCAACAAGCAAGGAGGCTTCACACTGGGACACACAGTGGCCTTGCAGTAGCAGCACAGCAGATTCAAAGAGGTTACAACCAAAACAATTTGGCACAAAATGTTTACATCAAAAATTTAAAATTATAACTGAGCTGCTTTCAAAAACAGCTCCTAATAATATTTTAGATTCTCAAACTGTTGACATTTTATTTTAACGGTCTTTCAAAAAAGCTTAGAGGACAATAGATTTTGAGGAATAAATTTAAAAATTAAGCATTATGAGAAATTCTTTGTTTTCTAAGCTATATAATCATCTGATCAATATTCAAATACTGCACATCTACTGTATGTTCACAACTTGCAATCTTTGTTAGGACTAGAGGGAGCTAATTACAGCACAACAAACATCGCAACACGTGAAAGTTTCCAATCACCTTTTCCCTTTTCTTTATTCAGTTAAATAATGATTTCATGTGCAGTGTGTATCATCATAAACTAACAAAGCTGTATTCAAACATTTATTCAAAAACTGCTGTTAAATCACATTAGTTAAGCAATGTCATCATGATTTTAACATATAAAACTGTGGCTTTCTGCCAGTTGTGAGGAACATTAAAGGACCAGTGTGTAGGATTTAGGGGTATCTATTGGCAGAAATAGTACATAATATTCATTATTGTGTTTTCATTAGTTTATAATCACCTGAAACTAAGAGTCATTGTGGTTTTACTTCAAATCTACAAAGGGAGCCCAGAACGGTTAAACCAAACACGAGCTCTAGAGGGGGGCCTTTCACATTCTTAAGTTACCTGATGGCCACTGTTCTCCTACATGTTTGGACAGGGAGGATTGAGGGAGGGTGTCTCAGTTGGTTGCAATCTATTACTTCACCACTATATGCCATAAATCCTACACACTGGTCCTTACTTTAAGCATGAGAATGTAGTGATTTTGAATGCAGCTCTGATGCTAGAGCAAGGCACCCTTGCTAGGAAAGAGTAAGGCAGGTGTGTATGTGTGATAAATGACTACTTACATTGATCTCAGTGATGGCAATGTCAACCACGCTACCCACAACAATTAAGGCATCAAACGTGTTCCATGCATCAGCAAAATAGTTCTGCAAGCACAGGCAACAAAAACACAGAAAAGAAGAGAGAGACAACAGAGCAATAAAGAAAAGGAAGAAGAGGTAAGAAAAGCAAAGAAGGAGGAGAACATCAAAATGTTGTGGTTTGATATAACAGAGTGAGGTTGAAAGTCAAATCCTTCCTGCCAGTGAGTCTGTGAGTCTATAACTTGCTTGATTTACAAGAATATTCCTTTGTAAACGTAGCTAGTCTACATGATAAATTAACCCTCTGTCATTCACTTTCTGTTTCAAAATATTTTTTTTCCTCACGGTTATAGAGGCAGGCTGAAAGAAATGGCCACCACAGACGTAAAACTAAAGAATTTCATAAGACCTAATCGTTATGGAGCAGTGGCTTAATGTTATGCACATGTTAACATTTCACACTGTACAGTTGTAGACACAGGTTGGTTGTAGAAATTTTCTAGCCCATCAGTGCACATACTGTATGTATGTGGTGCTGATCAACCATCCAACCAAGTCCACAACAGATTCAGCAGACTTCATGAGCAAAAACTGGATGAGGGCTTAAATAAAAAAAAGTTCAGTTCAACTTCAGTAAATCAAAGACAGGAAGGAAGAAAAGGAGGGAAGATGGAAAGAGAAGAAAGACGAGAGTGGCAGCAGCAGTGGGAGAGCAGGAAGAAGGAATGACAGTTGTACATACTGATGTCTTTCTACCTGGCTGAGTATGATGTCGACTACACTGCCAATCACCACCAGGGCATCGAAGACATTCCAGGCGTCCCCGACATAGCCCTGAATATGGCAGCATGTACAGCCAGCAGGAGGAGGGTGGGGTGGGGTGGGGTGGTGGGGTGGGGGTAAAGGAAAGTATAAGAGGTAGAGAGGTTGCGGTGAAAGGAGTAATGAAGGGTGAGGATAAGGAGAAGATGGCAGAAGCATCACAGCCAGTGGAAGCAGAGGGGAGGTGACAGGGATAGGAGTGTATGAGGTCTGGGTTCAAAGGGAAAGGGGGGTGCTTTCAAATAAAAATTCAACCATGAATCTTTTTAGGAAAAAAAATGTTAAGGGAAATCTAAAGGTAAAAGTCTGAGGAAGAGGATTTAAGGAACCATATGGGGAGTTTTACATATTTATGCCTGTAGCTTGCTTAGATTTTGCAAATACTACAGTAGCTGCAGGGGAGGAGAGGAGAGAGGAGGAGCAGATACTTACTCTGGGTTTGAAGGCGATGAGCTTGAGGATCATTTCCACAGTGAAAACTCCAGTGAAGACCATGTTGAGAATGTCCATAGCACAGTTAAACAGATGAGACTGACCATGGTGCTGGACAAGGACAGGCAGACAGACAAACAAAATGATGTAGATCTTTCAAGTGAAAAAATACAATGTTGGTGGTTACATTTTGATGGGTATTGAGAAAAACGAGAGCAAATTGTATTCAGATTATGAGGCATGGATGATGACAATTTTTACTGCATGCAGCATAGAGAAAATTCAAACTAAACCATCCTTTACATTCCTAGACATATGAATTAATCATTGTCAGGGTCTGATAATTGGATAAATTTGACACTTATATACCATTAAATGACCAATGTAGATGCACTAACTAGTTTATGTCAATTTCACCCGAAGGACCTAACGGAGAACACTTACCTGTATAGCCAGACACAAGGTGTTGAGGATGATTAGGACAAACATGACGTACTCAAAACCAGTGGAGTTGACCACATACCAGAATTTGTACTGGTAGGGGTTTTTGGGGATGTAGCGCCGCAGAGGACGAGCTTTAAGAGCATACTCCACACACTGACGCTGCAGTGGTTGAGAGGAGAGGTGGGGACAAACAGAAACAGACAAACAGACTTATGTACAATTACAACAGATCATTTTATGTAAAAGATGCAGTCACTGTTTAGACAGTACATTAGGTACCACTGTACAATAAGACTACCCTTAAAAATGATTTATAAATGGTTTATAATTAGGTTATTAGTTTAGTTTTTAACACTATAAATCATAAATAAACAATTATAAGTTAACAAGTTAAAACACAGTTTTCATATGTTGATGCAGGCTCACTATTTGGCAAGATCAAATTAATGCTTACTAGTCATTAATCTAACTAATGAGTTACTGCCATTTACAACTGGTAAAAGGAGCCTTGTAGTAACTCATTAATAAATGATGATTTGTTTTACACTTTACAATAAAACTCCCTTTTATCAGTTATAAATGTTTGTAACTACCTGCAATGCTAAAGTCCTAAACAAGATACCAACCAGCAAAAAAACATTTGCATTTTAATATCCACTGTGCAGAGCAATCTGATAGCATGAATGCACAAGTGATTGTGAATCAATTTCACCTGCTTTGGTGCAAATGAAAGTGACAACAGGTGCAATGGAGAGGCAAAAGCAAGACAACCCTCCTAAAAGGGAATGATTTTGCATGTGGTGGCCACAGAGAATTGCTCTCTCCTGATCTTTCCTGACTGATTCTTCTCTAGTTTTGTGTTTTGCAAGTGTCCTTGGCACTTTCTAGTAGCATGAGGCGGTACCTGCAGCCCAATCAGGTTGCACAGGTAGTCCACCTCCTCCAGTATGGCACATCCATACAAGCGGTCGCAAGAAGGTTTGCTGTGTCTCTGTCAGAAACAGACTCCATGAGGGTGGCATGAGGGCCCGTCATCCTCTAGTGGTACCTGTGCTCACAGCCCAGCACCGCGCAGCTCGATTGGAATTTGCCAGAGAACACCAGAATTGGCAAGTCCACCATTGGTGTCCCGTTCTCTTCACAGATGAGACGCTGGTGAATGTTATGCTGCCTGTAACATCGTCCAGCATGACCAGTTTGGCAGTGGGTCAATGATGGTCTGGGGAGGCATATCCTTGGAAGGTTGCTCAGACCTCCATGTCATAGCCAACGGTACCCTGACTGCTGTTAGGTACCAGGATGAAATCCTCAGAGTGATTAGACCTTACGTTGGTGCAGTGGGCCCTGGGTTCCTCCTGGTGCAGGACAATTCCCAGCCTCATGTGGTGAGAGTGTGTAGGCACTTCCTGGATGATGAAGGCATTGATGCTATTGACTGGCACTCACATTCCCCTGACCTAAATCCAATTGAGCAGCTATGGGACATTATGTATCGGTGCATCCGACAAGGCCAAGTACCGCCACAGACTGTCCAAGAGCTCACTGATGCCCTGATCCAGGTCTGGGAGGAGATCCCCCAGGACACCATCCACCGACTCACCAGGAGCATGCCCAGACGTTGTCAGGAGTGCATACAGGCACACGGGGGTCATACACACTACTGAGTCACATTGAGTTGCTGTGATTAAATTCACGAAAGTCAGATTAGCCTATGATTTCAATTCTTCATTTTTATTTTCAGTGTGATTGTGAATCCAGACCTTAATGGGTTGATGATTTTGGTTTCCATTGACCGTTGTTACATAATTTTGTTCTCAACAAATCATACAATGTACATCAGTAGAGATTTTCAACTTGAATAAGTCTTTCATCAGGATCCGATGTGTGATACATACATTATGTCTTCATGTTTTCTGATGGCATATGAATTATGGCATTTCAGTAGGAAGAGACGGTTACTTTTAGTATATTTATTCAATAGATCACAAAGACACACACATAAATGCACACACACTCTGAGACCCTCCTACCTGGTTCTTGTCCAGTTCGCAGTTCTTATACTCCTTCTCCCCCTGCTCCTGGAAGGTGACAATGACGAAACCAACAAAGATGTTCATCATGAAGAAGGCGATGATGATGATGTAGATGATGAAGAAGATGGAGATCTCGATGCGGTAGTTGTAGATGGGACCCATGTTCTCTCTGTTGGAATCGATGGCTTTATACAACAAGCTGCAGAGACACACAAAAAGTAAAATAATCAACTCCAACCATGCACATTTGGTTTGTTTAATGATAATAAATACGGTGCTTAAAGCCTTATACATCCACAAACACAAATGCTGCAAGTGCACATTCGTACACACAAAATAGTCAAATTAAAGATATATTAGACTTGAAGACAACTGGCCACATCTCTATACTTTTGGTTTTCATTTTCTTTCAGAGATAGATGGACAGTGAAAAATGACCGAACATTAAATAAATCCAGAGTCTCACTGTTATTCTCCGCAATGATAAACAAATCTGAGTTATACCTCAGACACAGAGCAGTACTTACGTGGGCCATCCTTCGAAGGTGGAGACAGTAAAGAGAGCCATCATGGCCATGAGGACGTTGTCAAAGTTGAAGTCACTGTTGTACCAGATCCTCTCCCTCACCATGGGCAGTGCTGTGTCCCCGTTGTTGTAGAGAATGTATGTACCCCTGTGAGTTAAAGACAAAATTTTAACCACATATACATTCAAGCACACACATCTGGAAACCTTGAAGAATGAAACACACTCACTTGCACTCCTCTGGGCTGTTCTTTGCATCATCTGTGCATCGATAAAATTTCCCCTTTATTAAAAAACAAAAGAGAAAGTCAAAGGTTCACATAGTTTAACTTAGTTTAAGGCCTTCTTCCTCTACTTCTATACAACTATTTGGTGTTTTACAGTAGAAGAATCAGTTGATTTGGTGAACCAGACGAGAGGTCAGTTAACCATCAGGTGTGACCCCATTATCCTCTATCATTCTTTTCCTCTTTCCATCTCTTCACTGTACCTTGAAGAGCTGCACACCGATACAAGCGAACATGAACTGCAGCAGGGTGGTGACAATCATGATGTTACCGATGGTCCTGATGGCCACAAACACACACTGGACCACGTGCTGAAAAGGACACACAGTATCATAATTTTAAGAGAAATACACACCAGTGCAACACAACCAAAGGTGTATGCATGCACAACTTTACTCAGCGACGCATTCACATGGTAAACCACACACAACACACGAATGGAGATACACCCTGTATCATGTCATATTTTTATTATTCTGACCTTGAGTCCTTTGGCTCTGTTGATGGCCCTGAGTGGGCGGAGGACTCTCAAAACACGCAGAATCTTGACCACGGAGATAGCAGAGGACCTATGGAAAAACCAAGACACACCATTGGATTCAACATGGAATAAAAAGCTAATGCAGTTTTATAGTGTAAGAATTATTTGGTGTTGTGTATCTGGTAAGTTTCTTTTGTCATCTAGCATTATACATACTGGTTTTATATTGAAACACAGCGCCAATGTTAAACGTGATAAGTGCTCATCACAGCACATGCTGAGGTTCAGTTATTGGACTTTTTCTCTACACAGTGACTGTCTGGAATCCCTAACTCATGGCAAGGAAACTATAGAGCATATTTCCGTTATATAAAACATTAAACTACTTCTTTATAACCTGCTACCAGCAGAGCAAAGATCAATGTTTATATATTATCACAAAAATCAAAATAATGTACACAAAAGAAGAACTCCTGCCTTTAAAGTTTACCAGATATGGAGTTAAACATCCCATACCGGCTGAGCTGAAGAAGCTGTACTGTGGATGCAGAGCCGGGGCTAAACTAAAGGCTAGGAGATGGAGATATAAGCCTTTTCTACCATCGATCCTCATGGGAAATGTCAACTCCCTGGCTAACAAGTGTGATGAACTGGAGGCACTTGTGAAGAACCAGCGAGCATTTTGTGAGTGTAGTCTCATGTGTTTCAAGGAGACCTGATTAAACGACAACACTCCTGACCATCATGTGGATTTAACCGGCTTCACTGCAGTACAAGTGGACAGAGATAACAGAGCAAGTGGAAAGAATAAAGGTGGACGACTGGTTCTGCTTGTGAACAATAGATAGTGCAACCCCGGTCACATCAGAGTGAAGGAGAAGATCTGCTGTCGGGATATTGAACTGTTGGCAGTTGGTCTTAGACCGTACTATGTACCAAGGGAGTTCTCACACATTGTCGCCATTGTTGTTTACATTCAACCACGAGCAGAGCCTGCAGTCACATGTGATGTCATTCACGAGAGTGTTGAGTCTACAGTTGAGAGTACAGACCCAGAACCCTGATGCATTCATCGGGGGATTTTAACCATGTCACTCTCACCTCGCTTCACTCAGTATGTTGACTGTCCCACAAGGGAAAATAACACACTTGATCTGTTGTATGCAAATGTCAAGGAGGCCTACACTGCTTCAGCTCTACCACCACTTGGCAGATCAGATCATAATCTGGTTTCTTCAGCCTTCTTACAAGCCCTGTGTACTGAGGCAGGCTTTAACCACACGCTCATTCAGGAACTGGACCCCGGAGGCCAGTGAGTCTCTAAAAGACTGTTTTGAGTGCACAGATTGGAATGTCCTGTGGAGTCACAGGAAAATGAAAAAAGCAAGGACCCTGACCTTGATAGAATGGTTGAATGTACCACTGACTACATTAACTTCTGTATGGACTCTGTAATACCAGCAAGGACTGTACACTGCTTTCCAAACAACAAACCCTGGATCACCATTAACATCAAGACCCTCCTCAACCAGAAAAAGAAGGCCTTCAGGGATGGAGACACGGAGAAGCCCTCACATCACACATCATGAAGACCCTGGAGAGGCTGCCACTCCACCTTCTGAGGCCACAGGTTTAACATGCACTAGACCCCCTACAGTTCGCCTACAAAGAACATATTGAAGTGGATGATGCCATCCTTTACATGCTCCACCAGGCCTATTCTTACTTGGATGAGCCAGGTAGTTAAATGAGATTATGTTCTTTGATTTCTCAAGTGCATTTAACACCATCCAACCCCCAATTCTTAATGACAAACTGGAAGGGATGGGGGTGGATCCCTGCTTCACATCCTAGATTGTGGATTACTTGACAAGACAGGTCAGGCTGGGTAACTGTGTCTCAGGGACAGCGATGAGCAGAACTGGGGCTCCACAGGGGACTGTTCTGGCTCCGTTCCTGTTCACCCTGCATACGGCCGACTTTATATACAACTCTTAGTCCTGCCACATCCAGAAATACTCAGATGACACAGCTATTGTGGTGCGTATCAGGAATGGGTAGGAAGAGGAGTACAGGGATCTGATGATGGCCTGACAAGAACTGCCTCCTTCTGAACACCTCCAAGATCAAGGTGATGGTCATGGACTTTCAGAGGTCTAGGCCCACCCTTCAGCCAGTCAACATTCGAGGGAAGGACATTGAGGTGGTGCATACTTATAAATACCTAGGTGAGCACCTGGACAGTAAACTGGACTGGTCCCTGAACATGGATGCCATCTACCTGAAGGGGCAGAGCCGGCTCTTTTTCCTCAGGAAGCTCAGGTCCTTTGATGTCTGCAGTGAAATGCTGCACATGTTTTATCAGTCAGTGGTGGCCAGTGTACTCTTTTATGCTGCAGTTTGCTGGGGCAGCAGCATGTTCAACATGAACACAAAGAGACTGGACAAGCTGGTAAAAAAGGCTGGGTCTGTGCTTGGCAGGAGTCTGGACTCACTTACGACTGTTGTGGAGAGACACATGCAATGTAAGATGGAGGCCATCTTGGACAATACCAACAATTCTTTCCACAACATTCTGGCAGGACAGTGAAGCAGCTACAGCAGCAAACGTCTCATCTCACTGCGCTGCAGAACAGAGAGGTTCAGGAGATCCTTTGTTCCCACTGCCATCAGGCTATACAACACTTCAGCCAAAGGAAGTGGACTAATCTAATTATTGTTGTTTATTTATTATCAACTGTTATTATTATTATTATTATTATTATTATTATCAACAATGAGCTAATGGACACATGAATTTCCCCTAGGGGATATCTATCTATCTATCTATCTATCTATCTATCTATCTATCTATCTATCTATCTATCTATCTATCTATCTATCTATCTATCTATCTATCTATCTATCTACTTCTTTATAACCTGCTACCAGCAGAGCAAAGACCAATGTTTATATATTATCACAAAAATCAAACACAGCTACTCAATGGTACATACAGACAAGACATAAAAAAACCTGAATGATACGTACTGAATGCCGAAGGACACCAGAGACACACCAACGACTAGCAGGTCTAATAGGTTGAAGTAGTTTCTACAGAACGCCCCTTTATGAAGGAACGCTCCAAATGCTGTCATCTGGACAGATGGACAGAGGAGACACAGAGTCAGGACTTAAATAGACAGACCTGCCTACAAACATGTATATTCATATAGGGGCACAACTTAAAGTGAGGCTGAGATGGGATTTAAATTATAATAACTGTTTAGATGATCTATTACTAAAAACATTTAACAGTATTAATTTTTATAAGGACATTCTGTGTGTGTACCAAAACTGTAGTTTCATAATTTATTCTTGGATATCCTCATACATTAACATTAAGTTTGCATTTCAAACACGAGTGTTCATGACAACAGTTCACAATGTAATTTGATTTGCAGTCGCACACTTGACGGTCCTGCACTGAAATGAAGCTATAATGTTGTGATACTTTGAGCAGGCACACTTTCAGTATCTCAACAGAATGTTATTATTCTAATGTTATGTAAGCACCTAAAGTTTCAAGTAATATTTGTACTATGTTTGGTTCAATGTTTTAAAAAATTCTAAACAAAATCTAAATTGATAAGGTAAGACTGGATTCACACTCACAAATGCTACATCAAAAACACTTTGAAAGACTTTGAATACTGCTTTAGACTAGACACACACACACGCACACATAAACAGATTTTAAACAATGCAAAATCTTCAGACAGGGCAAGTCAAAAGCCACTACATCTCATTTGACATTAAGCTAGGAACTAACTCACTCACTCACTCACTCACTCACTCACTCACTCACTCACTCACTCACTCACTCACTAAAAACACTTCCCATGAAACAGAGATTATACTCTTCTCCTGATGGAATTTTTGTCTTTAACCATAACACATGAGATTTACTTTGTGCAGGCATGCAGCGAGCAAAGGGGTAAGGCAGAGGATTGAATTTTAACAGTAAGAATCATAAAAATTGTTCCTGATGTTTGTGGATTTCATCAAGCAAATTTTTTGGAAGTGCATTACCCGAAACACATTTAAATATAAGAAAAGGGTCACATCTGTCTACAGTCAGGCAGTGGGATATTAAGATTGATGTTAGTTCAAGTTCATCTCTCCACAGTTCAGAATATTTAAAATTTAACAAATTTTATTATTTTATTTAAATAAAAAATATTAGTTGTTCACAATTTGGTAATCTCAATGTTTTTAAAAAGATTAAAATTTTCAAAAAATTATAATAGTTGGGAAAAGTTTCCAAAATGCCACCAGGAAGTTGAGAAAAAAAAGAACTTAAATATTCAGGAACAGCTAAACAAGTAGTTTTACTCTGGAGAGCCAATGGGCCATAAGATGGTCTCGGATGAAGAGGGGGAAGTGGGCTGTGATGGAAAACTGACTGACAGACCAAAAAAAAAAAAATCTGACAAAAACATATGAGCTCCACATTAACAGATTGATCGCCATGACAACTTTGATCAAAAATTATAGAGACAAAAATGAGGGGAGGGAAGATATGTGCAGCAAGCTTGGAAGTGGTGGGTTGTTGCTGAGGCAGCACAACAGTTTTTATGGTTTACCTTAATAAGGATCTCAAATGTAAACATACTAGTGAAGACATAGTCTGCATAGCCTAGGATCTGAGGAGGCAATCAGAGTGACATAAGCACGCAGGGTTACTGAAGCTCTACCCAGCACAGCACAGCACAGCACAGCACGCAGAGGACATTTACCTTCAACAGGATCTCAACAGTAAAGATTGCGGTGAAAGCATAGTCAAAATAACCAAGTATCTGCAAGAGGCAATGCACAAGTTCAAGTCATTCCAGGATAACAGGATAACATATCAAATACTTTTAGCAGTAGAGGCAGTGAAAGTCAGACACAGATGAAACATAAAGTAGTATATCAAAGCTGTACTAGGTCAGATTTGAATGTAAAATAGTGTAAACTCACACACCAGCCCTGCTTTCAAACATTGAGCAGAGTTGTTTGTAAACAGCAGTGGCAGGTTTTCTCTGAACAAAGAATGTGTGAATGAAAAATTTATATGGCAAAACTTTAATTCACAGAATGCTAGACCCACCAAAGTTACATTTTGTGCCTACAGTTAAAGGATTTTTCCGTAGCAGGGGAGGGAGCCGCACCAAGCCATGTGTTTTTCCACTGCACTGCAAAGCATTGTAAGGATGTATACCTTGATGGTGTGATTGAAGTGTGCTAGTCACAAACCACACTAGGAGTCTGTCACCTGCAGCCCTTTTCAGTTCACTGTGTGTGTTTCTATTCCTCCCTACAATATTTAAAATTCTACTGACCAAAGAGTGGATCAGCTGAATATATCCGTATCTGGCTGATTAGACCTGTTTTTATTGAAGAATATAGCACTAATGAAGCTCCACTAACTGAGTGACAAACGAGCATTGCATTCCCTATAAAGTCCACACACAGCTCCAACATGGCTGAAAGTGATCAGCAAACTGTAAAATGTCCTAAAGGACAAACAGGAAAACATGAGTGAAACTAAACCAAACCAAAAAGACTCAGAAACTATGAACATACTGAAAGCTGAACACACAGAGACTTAACTACCAGCTTTCCCTCTAATCTCTAACACAGACACACACAAGTTCATTGGCTGAGGACACAGCTAGGAGGGAGGAGGAGACATCACAGATTGGCTGTTGTTGACCCTCCTATCACACAGGACCACAGCAGCATGGCTCTGTGGGGCTATCCCCTGCTGTGAGGCTGTATTGGAAACACGTCATCATGGCTTGGCTTGGCACAGCATGGCTAAAGCACATGTAGTGCGTCTGTTGTGAACCGTTACATAATTTCTGAATGTCATTCCTGAAATAACCAGTTGGGCCTTCTAACATTTGAAATTGCCTAGTGCAGCTTGTTTTGGTTTGTAGACATGTCAGCACACATCATAATAAAACATTATAATAATGTTAAGGTTATGTATTATGAAACTATGCTTGATAGCAGTTGTAGAAAGAGGATTGTTTCTGAGGCAGTAGGCTACTGTGTGGCAGTGATACAATTTGGTAAGTAGGAAGCAAAAAATGTTCCGACTGTTGTGGCTTTAAGAAAAATACTCACCAAAACACGTCACACATTAATATACAGTATGTAACTTCCCAGCTTGAAAATGCTGCCCATGTACTTTGTTTTTCTATGTGTGTCATTTGCCAAACAGTGATTTCCAAAGGCCTTTTTCACTGCAGATATTTTTACTTGTCAAGGCACAGGTGATATTAAAAACATTAAGAATGGCTTTGTTTTATTCAAATGTCACAGTGAGCCGAGATAGTGGCTCATTCACTCCTCCCTACTCACTATCTGGGGAGTTCTATGTAGAGGACTATACTGTGAGAGTAATATGAAAAAACACTTTTGGACACTACTCGTCATTTCATTTTCTCTGCGCTGGTTTTCTTTCTTTCAGTGTGAGCACAATGCATTATGGTGTATACAGTATTGCTTGTTTAGTGACCATTAGTTGTACACAACATGAATGCACAACACCAGGACCCTGAAAATAAAGCAGCCATATTGAATTCATTCATCATTAATATTATTACTTACACCCGTGCCTTTCCTACTGTGATATGTCAGTGAGACAAATAAACATTCAAAACATGATGTATAGAATAAGGTGACCAGATATCTGAAATGAAAACTGGGGACATTTCCAGTTCGGTGGTCAATATATGTTTTTACCTATGAAATAAAGAAGGGGGACAGTCATGTATTTTGACCATGGTAACTGTTGTATTGTAATAAACTATCGTGAAGGCCAACTAATAAAATGACGACTCTCTCCATGAAGCAGTTTGTTTGAATTATGGTTGTTTTTTCTAGTTTACTGCCTGGTTATGAACTCCTAACACATGAGTGAGCCTTTTCTCTGCCTAGAAACAACCACAAAAAAAGGAAAATCTGATTGGATAACTCTATTTTAATGGTTTTAGCTTCACTTCTGAAGCTGCTATAACTAGCAGCCAGCCCCCTCTATTGGCCAAAACAAGTGCAAGACCTGACTGTTTTTAATTACAAACGTTAAAACCGGGACACTTCCAGGGACAGTCCTCGTTTTTGGTGGCCTGTTCCAGAAGAAAGGGACATCTGGTCACCCTAGTGTAGACGTGTAAGTGGGTAGCATTTCAAGACATTTAAAGACCACAGTTCCAGTGGTTGTTTACATACAATATTGCGAGCAGAGAAGTTGCGTATGGGGTCCTCAGCAGCCAGAGAGACCGAGCTGAGCATGATGAAGACCAGGATGAGGTTGGTAAAGATCTGATGGTTGATCAGCTTATGGCAGAATACACGAAACCTAGAGGGAAAGAGGAAAAGAGGGTGATATGGAAACAGAAAGAAAAAGTGAGCAGTCAGTATGTACAGTGAGTTGACAGCAAATCTGGGGTAGTGACACAGCTTGCAAATTTTCTGCTAATTTGCTATAATTGGTTTTAGAGGTTTTTGTTTTCTGTCATACTGAACAGGTTTACTGAAATATTCCTGTGCCTTGGTATCGATCCTACCGAACCTGCACAAGACTCACAGGTTAGTGCTGCTGAAGATGAAGAAGGCGCTGCCCTCTGGGATTGGCGGAGTCTTTTCTTTGATGCTGAGTTCAGACAGCCTCTGGGGGCGGGGCCCAGAGGGGACTTCTGGGAGGTCATCATTATCGTCATCATCACACACTAAACATAAAGAGTTATTTGTCTTGTTTGTGTTTATATAACTGATGCTTATGACTTTTAAATACTGCTCTTACAGTTTTTCTGAATTACAAAAACACTAAATTCCATTGTCTGAGCCAAAACCTCAGTGGCCTGAACCCATTTATTGAATCAATCACTCTTTTGGTAAAACTATAAATAATTTTCACCTTGTTAGACACAAGTTGCAAAACTCTAAACACATTTTCACTCACTAAAACACAGATTTTTCTCATTGTTCAAACTTATAGTTGAATACAAAAAAAAAACTGGTTGTGGTGGCAATGGATGCATTGCGGACCCTAGTTTGAGCACTGCTCAGTTACAGCTCCTCTTTCTAAAAATGAATGACTTTTACCTGGGGAGTCAATGGCAGGATACAACTCTTTGTCTTCCTCTAGCAAGGCCTTTGCTGGCACCTACACACAGGGATCAGGTTTAAAAGTACTGGAATGAAAACTAAATCAATGGTGCACTTTCAGACAGGCGGTCACAGTTTGACAATGTATACATACAATATACATAAAATCATACAAATTGCATGAAGATATTATGAAGAAAACTAGAGCTACTCTGTCTTTTACCTTGGTCTCACCATCCTTGGATTCTGTTATTTCAACTCTCCTCTTTTCTGTGCTTGTATCCCTGTGTGGGACAGATAAAAGAAAACAAGTAACTAACAAGGTAGAGGGTGACTTTTTTCTGCCATAGGAAAGTGCTTGTGACAAATGTGTATGACAAATAATTAAACAGAAAATATGAACAAAAATTTATGTGAAATATTGAGGTGTCGTCAGCTGTACTTGGCGCTGTTCTTCCTCTTCTTTGCCTCTTCTTCCTCCTTCTGTGCTGTGTTGAGGCTCTCTGCATCTGCCAGGTTGTCAACAGCAATAGCCAAGAAGACATTTAGCAGGATGTCTGGTCATGTGACTTCAGGAAAAAACACTGACCAACATGATGAAATCTAATCTCTGTGAATGTAACTGGCTCAATATCAAAACAAAACTTTTGATAATAATTTTCAATGATATTGCATGAGCGCATGTGTGTGTGTGTGTGTGGCCAGTAGGATACAATTTCCACAGATGAAAAGGATGATGAAGTAAATGCAGACCACCATTCCAGAGGAGGAGGGACCACCATATGCCATGATACCATCGTACATCACTGTATTCCAGTCTTCTCCTGTCAAGATCTGGCAAATATCAGATACGGTCACTTTAATCATTTATCCTAAGACTGACTTGAAATAAATATTTAACAAAATATGACAATTTACAACATTAAGAGTGGAATTAAAAGATGTTAGATTGATGAGCTCATCTAAGGGACTTTTTGAAATTATGTGTTTCTATTGTTATTGCACAAATTAGCAGTGCGAAAAATACAACAGGTATGGTGCTGTGTGTTCATGTTGTGATGCTGTGCACCATCCACACAATAATATGATTTCCTGAAGAAGCTTCTCTGTGATTGCCACAGCTTCTTCAGAGCAATGAGACTCTGTGACTGGCTGAAAGTGAATTTTTTGCGCCTCTGTACCTACATGAACCAAAATAGTGGGTGTG
The DNA here is from genome assembly GCF_002260705.1 of Seriola dumerili. Classification (NCBI taxonomy): domain Eukaryota; kingdom Metazoa; phylum Chordata; class Actinopteri; order Carangiformes; family Carangidae; genus Seriola; species Seriola dumerili. The sequence goes on from NW_019174325.1 coordinate 121,507, forward strand.
CTTGGAGACACGCACATAGTCCATGCACCCATGACCTACTGCTTTGCACTAGTTGTTACACTTGAGCGATTAAAATAGGGCCCAATAATTTCTTGGTGAGATGGCGAGATGTCTGACTTTAAAACCTCCCTGCATACACTGTTCAGTAAACACATTTAGAGTTAGCAGATATATTTTTATAATAAAGTCTTTAAAGAAATACTAGAAGATTTGAAAATACAGTAGATTTCATTTTGACAATGCCAAAATGTCATAATTTTCCCAAAACTGTAACACTGTGATTGTTATCACAGTGTATATTGAGTTATTTCAAACTTTCTTTGTGATCGTATGTTATACATCCTGCAAATCTTATCTGAATGTTCTGAATAAGACAAATATTCACCTGGAACACAGTGAGCAGGGCCTGAGGGAAGTTATCAAACGTGCTCCTCTTGGTCACAGTCTCATCGAAGTTGAACTTGCCCCCAAACAGCTGCATGCCAAGCAGGGAGAAAATAATGATGAAGAGGAAGAGCAGCAGCAACAGGGAGGCGATAGACTTCATGGAGTTGAGCAGAGAGGCCACCAGGTTACTAAGAGATGCCCAATGACTGGAGAAGAAAAAAATATAAAAAAAAGTTAACAGAAGAACAGACATACAGAATGCTCAACAATTCCAGAAAGAAAAAAGGTAAAAACTCACATTATAAACAGGACTTAAACTTCTGTAGTTGTTGTTTTTTGAAAATGATTTATGCTCCTTTAATATGACAACAGCAGATCACAACAGTAATGAGATGTAAGCTGTAATTATATGAATGGACCCTGTCACCTCCAAAGCTACAGCACAGTCTGGCTGCAAACTTAACACCCTGTCAATGAGTTTACATATATTTAATGTTGTTTATTGCACAGGTTTGGATAGTATTGAAAAGTGAAAATTGAATGTTTTTTCCATTTTTATTCAAAAGAAACAAAAATAGAGGAAGAGATATTTTTATGGCCTGCACTTTATTGTAATACCCTCCTGAATTGTGTAATAAATATTTTACTCAAAAGAAAAAAAGAATAAGGCCTGATGCATTTAGGTCATCTCTGTTGCATCCAGATGACACACACACACAACTCATTTACTCACCGTGTAACTTTGAAGATCCTAAGGAGGCGTACACAGCGGAAAACAGAAATGCCCAAAGGAGACATGATGGCCAGCTCCACCAGGATGGTCTCTACGATGCCTCCACACACCACGAAACAGTCAAAGCGGTTAAACAGGGACACAAAGTAGGCCTGCAGTCCCAAACTGTACATCTTCACCAGCATCTCCATGGTAAACATTGCAAGGAGAACTTTGTTGGCTACGTCTGAAGAGGAGAGGAGAGGAGAGGAGAGGAGAGGAAGGGGCTTTAGAAACAAACTGTTCATAATATTATCAAACATCTCATATTTTAACAAACTATGACCTGACCTAAATCAGGTGATAGTTAGGTCATAGTTAAAGGTAAATTGTAATTTGACAATCAGATAGAGCACAACAGAACAAAGAACGTTACCCTGATAGCAGTTGTAGAAAGAGGATTGTTTCTGAGGCAGTAGGCTACTGTGTGGCAGTGATACAATTTGGTAAGTAGGAAGCAAAAAATGTTCCGACTGTTGTGGCTTTAAGAAAAATACTCACCAAAACACGTCACACATTAATATACAGTATGTAACTTCCCAGCTTGAAAATGCTGCCCATGTACTTTGTTTTTCTATGTGTGTCATTTGCCAATATGACATTTTCCAAAGGCCTTTTTCACTGCAGATATTTTTACTTGTCAAGGCACAGGTGATATTAAAAACATTAAGAATGGCTTTGTTTTATTCAAATGTCACAGTGAGCCGAGATAGTGGCTCATTCACTCCTCCCTACTCACTATCTGGGGAGTTCTATGTAGAGGACTATACTGTGAGAGTAATATGAAAAAACACTTTTGGACACTACTCGTCATTTCATTTTCTCTGCGCTGGTTTTCTTTCTTTCAGTGTGAGCACAATGCATTATGGTGTATACAGTATTGCTTGTTTAGTGACCATTAGTTGTACACAACATGAATGCACAACACCAGGACCCTGAAAATAAAGCAGCCATATTGAATTCATCCATCATAGATAGAGCACAACAGAACAAAGAACGTTACCCTGCACTTCAGTCAGCCAGTCTGGCTGGTTGTAGTGCTCAGAGGCGATGGTGAGAGTGTTGAGGAACACCAAGACAATGACCAGCCAGTAAAACGTCACTGATTTTACAGCTGCACGACACTTCCTCCGGCAAAACCGGTTCCACCGCCGCCACTGACGACTGACAGACAAACAATTCCACTTTAGGATGGATGGTCAAGATATGTACAGCCATGTTCAGAAGAGTTTAGCTCCAAAATGAGACATAATAAGCCCAAACTAAATAAATAAATAAATATTTCCTTTAGATGTAGTGAAAAATTTACTGAATTTAAAATGTTTTGGAATTAACTCTTCTGACTCCAGTGATATATATTTTTATTATAAAGTTTTATTTCTTACATATGCCATTTAACGGGGGGAAATAGAATGATAGAACAACATCACTATGAATCAACAACTAATTAGACAAAAATGGATAACAAAGAAAACTGAAGGTACATTTTAGGTACAAAGAGAGAAAAAAACACAATGATGGGAGTGTGGTGAGACCAGGATAAAGTAACTGGTTAGTCAAAAATAAAATATGACACGCAGCGGATTAACCGGGAAAAAATAAAATGGACATAAACACAGATGAAAACATTAGGGAGCAATTAAAATATGAGTCATAAATCAGCTATGCAAGCTCAGCTGAATCAAATAAATGTATGGAGAACACATCTACCATGCAGTGCCATGCCAAGGTACTAACCTGCACTTTGATTTAGTAATTTTTTGACTGTGGAGAATGAAACATGAAGCAACTTTTAATAAAGGGCAACAACGTGTAATGCTGCACTTTGTGTTTGAGTTACATATTTGATTTGTACAAATCTTGTGTCTTTTGACTCATTTATCTGATGAACCCCAGTATTAGTACAGTATTAGCTCATTATAATTTGACTGAGAGGATCAACCATCCGACTGTTGTGTGTAATGTGTCACACTCACCACAGCGGTCCACAGCAGGGTGATTTATCTTCCTCTCCATTGTGATTCTCTGTGTTCACCGACTCTGTCTCACTAGTGGGCATGCTTGCTATGGTATCACGCACACACGCATGTGCGCACACACACACACACACACACACACACACACACACACACACACACACACACCAAAAAAAGTAAGTTAACAAACAAGTGGACAAACTTTATACCTAAAGGAAACACATTTCACATTGTTCAAGTCACATGATGATAGATTGTCCTATTGACACACATGCATATTTGGTTTGGCTTGGTTCAAGGGTGATGAAATATGTTTTAAGTGAAATGTTTTTTTGTTTGTTTTTAATTGAGAGCACTGCCAGAACCAATTCTCTAATTTATGTAAAATAAAACATTTGACTCAAAGTTGTACAAGGAAGACTCAACTGCAAAATCAACAAAACCAGTTCTTGTGAGACATCACTCCACAATAAACTCATATCTTTAGATCTTAGCTATTGAAGCTATTGATTGTAAGTATGATGTCTCCAATTTGATCCTTTCTGTTTGTCACCTGGTTTATAGGCCCAAGCCAAACCACCATAAAAGAAAAACATAAACTAAAAATGTGAAAAATTCAGGTGTCAGGTAAAAAAGTTTAACAGAAATGAAAAGCAAACTCTAGTCAGATTTTTAATTCCAAAAATATTTTGGTTCTCAAAGACAGAGACTGACAATGTCCAATGCAACTGGATCTTGGATGTTCAGTTGCAGAACAGTTGTGAAACCAGCCGTTCTGTTTTGTGAACACTGCATAATGATGAATTTTGATGTTTCTGCATAAATCAAGTCATGGTGAGTACATGCTGCCAAACCTGAGTCAAATTAGATTTTGCACATAATTCATCATTTTTTTTAAAACCAATAATCAAATTGAAACCTATCAGAATACAAATATTGTTACTCAGATTAAATAGTTTAATTGTAACCAGTATCCAGTGATTGTCAAATCTTGTCAGGACTGATAAATATTTGATCAAATTATTTGGTCAAGGTCTGTGTGCTGCAATAGGTTTTATTTACATAGTGACAGGGTAACAACATACAGTATATTGGAAATCATATATACTGTACATGCATAATAAATGTCTTTGTAAGTGGCAAATGAAAGGAATTCAAAATGATGATGAGTGGATGGGGGATCTGAACAACAAACACTGTGACAGTTCTGTTTAATTTCCACCCATGATACAGTAAATTAAAATATAACATAAATGTCATACTGACCATGACTTTCTGTTGAAAGTGTATATACTTACTAAAACATGCATTGGTTTACAAAACAACTCATTTTATGCTGTATCTTTAAACTCTCTGAAGGTGCTACATGTATCATTAATATGATAAACATTGAACCATGTTCAAGATTAATGGCAATCTCTCTTATGTTGTTGGTATTATGATTAATAGTGTTATTCTTTCCAAAACCAAAAGCAACATATCCCTAAACTCAGTCGCTTCCTCTTACAAAGAAGATGCTGCTCAGTAATATCCTCCTGAGGTGACATTTGCCTCAAGGAGAATTTTTCCTTTTCCGTTCATCTGTTCTACAGGACAAAGTGTTGATTTATTTCACTACAGAGTCAGGCTTTGTTTTATTGGTAGTAGTGCAATGCAATGAAATGATTTTCTTGTAGTGAGGATGGTAAGGATCAGATCACTTTAACAAAGGGGCATGCAAATACAAAAGCACAAACAAAAGCATAAGCAAAGCACATGCATGCAGAGACACGTTCCGGGACAAAGATGAACTGTACTCATGTGCACACTTCCAGACACTTGCACACACTCAAACACATTTACCCTGTGTCTCTGTGGACTGAGTGAACCAGCCAAACTTCCCTTTCTTCTTCTCAGTGAGGTCAGCCAATGTGACCCCTTGGTGTTACCAACATGCAGTTCATACAGCCAGACAGCAGAGGAAGCAGTGAGTCAGTACAGGGCAGAACAAAAGAAAGGAATGTACAACAAGAGACAGCTTCAGTACATACAACTGAAACAGCTACCATTTCCAGAAGATACTAAACAAGTGTATAGGACATACAGTAATAACGTCTTTCTCTAACTGGCTAACTACATTGTCCTACTTAAATAAAACTCATTTGTCATATTTGCTTCTAGCTTTAAGGTGACTGGCAAGTAACAGGAAATAGAAAGAGGCTTTGAGATGTTACAGTAAGGGAACTAGTTTTTAAGGATTCACAGTAATTTTTTGCACAAAGTAAATCAGTCACTTAATAAAAAGAGGGTGATGAACTTAACTTTCACCTGCTAAAAACGGTAGTAGTATGTAAAAGACAACTGTTTTTGATAATATATCTTAAAATTCATTGCATATATATAGCAGTATTGGTGTTTATGTGAGCAGATAAATCACAAGAAAATTGCAGTAAGGAAATGCCAAGGATGTGTCTGAGGTATTTTTGAAACACTGTCCTCATTACATTGTCTTTTAAAGTGCATGATGTATCTACTAAGTAGGACATTTTACTGTAGACAGAGACAAAAGACAAAATTCTCAACAATATCGAACGCTGTCTCCTTGAATTTATGTTTCTATACAACTAAACTACATCAGAAAATACGTTTTGTAGGAAACATAATTGTGATGATTATGTTTTCTGTTAACATAAAAAGGATATATTGTTAATTGTCTATTTGGCAAGTTGCAAATATGTTGATACTGATACATATCTGTAAAATTAGGGCAGACAACATATTTGCTTTTATTCAAAATTTCTGATCTTGCAGTATATTATTCGCTTGTAGTGACACTACAGCATTATTAAACTTTTTATGGTTATGTTTAGGCTCTCCCAGCAATTGGTTAAGGTTAGGAAAAGATCCTGGTCTGTTGTAATACAGAAAAACTTCACAGTGACTTCATGGTGTACATGTATAGCCAAAACCAAGATCTTGCTCTAAACTTAACCAAAGCGCTTTTGTTGCCGAAACAAAACAACAGACAGGACTCTGGATGTAAACCCTGGTCACTGGTGTGGTCTCATTCGCTTTGTATGTCCCCCATCCATCATAACCACCTCTTGGCGCCTCAGCAGCCATTCATAAATGTAGCACTTAATTCATTCAAAAAATACATTTCAGCTGGGGGGCTCCCTGGTGGCTCATCTGGTAGAGCATGTACAACATAGGCTCAGTCCTAACCGCAGCAGCCATGGGTTTGAATCCGACCCATGGCCCTTTGCTGCATGTCATCCCCTCTCTCTCTCCCCAACCTCCCCAACCTTCCTGTCTCTCCCTCACTCTCTTTCACAATAAAGGCAAAAATGCCCCCCCCCCCAAAAAAAACAAAAAAACAAAACAAAAACAAAAACAAAAACATTCAACATAAAACATTCCAGCTAAACGTAATTGAGCCACCATATATGATTCCGACAAAACACATTTGTCATTGCAGTTTAGTTGTATAAAAATGATAAGGCTACATCACTAGGGCTACAATTTCTGGACAGAGTAACTTTATAATACAATGTTAGACTGGGATGGATTAGTAATAAACAAGACTTCAATAAGAAAACAGAAGGTGGCTGGCAGACAAGAGAAGATTTGAGGAAACAAAAGGAAGAGAAAGGAGGAAGACGGAGAAAAAAACTAGAATTAGCAGCAATCTAAAGATTTTTTTTACAGGGCCCACAGACACTGCAGGATTCAAGGAAAGAAAGTTAGTGTGTTGTTTTTTGGGTGTTTTATCTACAACAATGACAGCAGAAGTCAAAAGCAGGGCAACTACTGGAGGACATAAATATATGCACTGATCGCAATGTGAATGGTTTGAAGGCACTGTAGCAGTGTTATAAAGAGACGTGAGGCTTCCAACAACATCCCCGCAGGCCAGACAGGGGGACTTATTCACACACTTTTGCAATATCTACAGCTCACAACAAGATACACAACACACATTTCTTAAAAGGAGCAGATGGGATTCAAGTGATTTACACCCATATTATCACTGATTCAACATTCATCCTATGTATTCTGTCAAATCTATTTCATTACTATTACAAATAAACTAGACAATGCATTTTCTGGAGAAATTGTGGTGGGATTGCTGCTTCTGCCCATGCTGAAGCTAAACTGCATTACTGGCTGCTGAGAAAAATCTGAAGCTGAGCTTCATTGTTTGAAATGCTATCAACTAACATTTAAAATAGAGCTGCAAGTAAGTCTGCCTGCCTCTTTCTATGTCTCTCTCTGCCTGTTAATTATGTCTGTCTGTCTCTCTGTCTGACTTTCCATCTGTCTGTCCTTCTGCCTGCCTGGCAAAGTGCTTGACTGCCTGACTGTCCATCTGTCTGTTTGTCCATCTACCTGCCTGCCTGCCTGTTTGTCTGTCTTTCTGCACACCAGTCTGTCTCTCTGAAACTGTAGCACCTGGCAAACACCGCTTAAAGGTAATCCACCAATCACGATGAGCTCCAAAAGTAATCCACCAATCAGAATAGATAGATAGATAGATAGATAGATAGATAGATAGATAGATAGATAGATAGATAGATAGATAGTTAATAACTTAAGTTAATAATTAATCAACTATAATAATTAGATTAGTCCACTTCCTTTGGCTGAGGTGTTGTATAGCCTGATGGCAGTGGGAACAAAGGATCTCCTGAACCTCTCTGTTCTGCAGCGCAGTGAGCTGAGATGTTTGCTGCAGCTGTAGCTGCTTCTCTGTCCTGCCAGAATGTTGTGGAGAGGATGGTTGGTATTGTCCAAGATGGCCTCCATCTTACATTGCATGCGTCTCTCCACAACAATCCTGAGTGAGTCCAGACTCACAGACCCAGCCTTTTTGATCCTTCCCTTGAATGTTTACTGGCTAAAGGGTGGGCCTAGACCTCCGAAAGTCCATGACCATCTCCTTGGTCTTGGAGGTGTTCAGAAGGAGGCAGTTCTTGTTGCTCCATTCACTGAAGGCCATTGTCAGATCCCTGTACTCCCTTCTTGTCTGTTCCTGATACACGCCACAATAGCTGTGTCATCCGCATATTTCTGGATGTGGCTTGTCTTATAGACTGGGGGATTTGATGGTGTTAAATGCAATTGAAAAATCAAAAAACATAATCCCCATATAACAACCTGGCTCATCCATGTCAGAATGGGCTTGGTGGAGGACAGCAACATCCATTCCAATATGTTCCTTGTAGGCAAATTGTAGGTTGTCTAGTGCATGTTCAACCTGTGGCTTCAGAAGGTGGAGAAGCAGCCACTCTAGGGTCTTCATGATGTGTGATGTGAGGGCCACTGGTCTGTAGTCATTTATCTCGGTTGCCCTACTGTAGGTACCGGAACAAGACATGATGTTTTCCACAGGGACCCTCCCTGTTTGAAGGAAGTTAAAGATCCTCTGGAGAGGCTCAGCCAGCTGGGCTGCACAGTTCTTTAACAGCCTCGGACACACCACCTGTTGCCTATCCAGGGCGTAGCTGATTGAGCTCCGCCCTCACCTCCTCCGCTGTAAAGGACAGGATACTTGACCCCCGTGTGGAGGGAGTTGCAGCTGCAGTGTCAGGTTGCGGAGGAGATGCCGCAGGAGAAGCTGCAGCTGAAGCAGTGGGAGAAGGAACAGGTGAGGCTGTGTTAAACCTGTTGTAGAACAGGTTGAACTCATTGGCCTTGTCCACATCACCTAATGTCCCCTGGCTGTTCTTCTCTTTATAGCCAGTGATGGTCCTCATCCCCTTCCACACCTCTCTGGTCTTTCCTCTCTACACTCATTTTGTTGTCCTCTTCAGCTCATGTTGCCCACACGAACATGTGTGATTTTGCATGTGCCTCCTTGTCATTGTGTATGTGGGTATTTTACAACAGCTCTTTGGTGCAGGAAGATTGTGTCACACCGAAGAGACATATGTATCATTCACATCCACAATCAATACTGGATACTGGTGCACGCAGAAGAAACCCGAGCAGACACCGGCGAAGATGCAAACTCCACACACATACACACACACACACACACACACACACACACGCACACATACACACACATTGACCTTCTCGTTGTGCGATAACAGTGCAAATCACTGAGAAAAGAATAAGCAAAGGATAAGCCAAAGGCAGATCTTTTTAGGACACAACTTTCTTTGCATGTTAAATCGTGTTCCTCCAGGAATATACAGTATAAGTATAATTGTTCCCCTGGCCCACAGTTAGTATCATACTGTAAGTGAGGTACAGTACCGGTATACACTTCTTCTGCAGTAGTAAGGCTACAGCCAAGACAACAGAAACAGTCAGCAACATCAGCTTAATCCTGGCTGCATTAAGCAAATATGATTCAAATTATATTGGTACATTGTATTTACATAGCACACTGCTAAACCTGCTAAACCACTCCATATCTTCAGCTTCAGCCATCGCTTTGTTAATAATAAAAGAGCTAATAATACACCCTCTGAGTAGAGCCTCATCTTCATGACAGACTGGAGGCTACAGTGAATCATTACAAAAAAGTAACAAGGCGAGCTGATATGGGCTAAATGGTTAGCAGAACTTCAGTAGAAGAAAAGACATGATGTAAACAAGAGTTAAAAGGGGTGTGCAAAAGATTCATAAATTCCAAAAAATCAATTCATATTTTTCAGTCTTGTAACAGTGCTGGTTCACATTTTTTCCTGATATGAGTTTAACTCGCCAATCTTATAGATTGCGCCGTGTTGGATTCTGCCCAGGACTTCCTCCGTGGCGTGAGTGAGAATAAAGTGCAGTGTGAGCAATGGAAAACTTAAAGGAAAAAGTAAAACACACCTACAAGTGAAAAGGTTTTACACATACTACTGAAACCCTCTCACACAAACAACTGAAAAAGTATGTGCTCACATACACAATTGAAAACTAGTGAAACCTTTTACATACACTACTGAAAAGCTTTCACACATAATACTAAAATGTTCTCATATACACAGCTGAGATAGTTCCTCTCACACACACATATGAAACCAAACTCATTTACATAATAGACTGAACAGCTCACACACAAACAAGTGAAAGGTTTTCACATACACAACTTAAACTCTCATATACACAACTGAGAACCTCTCACATATACAAATGAAAAGATTTGACACATACTAACTAACAATGTTACCATAATGACAGAATTATCTTCCATAATTCTAAGTAAACCATATTGCTAAGTGTTGAAGTAATCTTAGCGGCCAGTATACATTTGGCACATTTGTAAAATATTATGAGTAACCTTGTAATGTTATTGTGGCTGAGGTTAGCGTGTGTTAGCTTACACACCAAAGCATGAGTGTAAGCTAGCCATGTGTAACCACTCATGAGAAAATCATAGACTGTATACCAGGGGTTAAACATATACCATAATGAACTGAACATAGTGAATGAGATGATGTAAACTAGACACTGTGCTGCTTTATCTGTCACTCGCATAATGCATGCAAAACACAACACAACTCTGAGATATACAGTGGCTCTCCCCTTCTTGATATGAAAGACATACTATAATCACTGAATAATACTGTGATTGTATGAGATCATAAGGATAATATTAGCTTATCTTGACTTCACTAACTTAAATCAAGCCACGGTTCTAACTATTATGTAAACATTATATTGGCATTTTAACAGTCCCATAAATCACTGAACCTAACTTGATAAAACAACTATCTTAGAGTCTGTCCAACTTTGTTGTTTAACTTTGTATGAACAGTCAGAAATCCAGTACCTGAGGAGGTTTCACCAGGTGATATATGGCTGTGCTTGGCCTGAGTCAGGATTTTTTAGGAGGTGAAGCTTACATGTTACCAGTGACAGGGGATGCAGCCTCAGCTGGCTCAGTCCAGGGCTCATCACTTGGGAAGTAACATGAATGATTTGCAACTGCTGTGCTTCTGCGAAGATGCTGACTGTTGTGTCGAAGCTCTTTGATACCAGTCCACAATGTAGGATGTTGGTGCACTGTGTTTCTGAACAACTGCGGGACCATCTTGTGCTGCCAGGGTACGGTTCCACTCTCACCTCTTCTCCAGGTGTTAGTGGCAGGCGGTGTTTAGATGCCCTGCTGTTAACATAGTAGAACATCTGAAAAGCTTTAGACCTGTCCAGCAGATGTGTGATTTTGAAGGAGTTGTAGGCTTTTGGAATGAATAACTGCTGACCTGTGGGCAGTCTGTTTCTGAGCTTCCTACCCATTAGCAGCTGTGCAGGGGAAAAAAACTTGCAAGACTCAAGTGGGGTGGTTCTGTAGTCAAGCAGCGCTGGAGCTTTGTTCCACAGTCTTTTGACAGTTTGCACCACTCGCTCTTCCTCTCCGTTGCAGTGAGGGGTGTGAGGTGATGATGTGTGGTGTGTAATGCCATAGCTCTTACAAAATTGTCTCAAGTCTTCTGCGGCAAACTGCCAGCTGGTGTCTGTTCGTAGGACAGTGAGAATGCCATGTATACTGAACTGAGTTTTTAGTGTTTCAATAGGAGTGCACTGGTCTTTAAACTCACTTACTTCAATGATCTTTGAGTAGTAGTCCACTAACACCACATATTCTTCCCACTCAAAAATGTCAGAAGCAACCTGCTCAAAAGTTCTGGAGTTACTGTTGGTTCAAGTGGCAGTCTTGGCAGTCTGTGTTGGAACTCTGCACACTTACCGCAGTTCCTCAACATGTTCTCTATCTTAGCACTTATACCTGGCCAGTAAAGCACCTCACAAGCTCTCTGCTTGCATTTCATAATCCCCAGATGGGACTGCTGTATGAGCCCTAGCATGTGGTGTCGCATGGATGGTGGTGTACAGTACTCCATCCCTTACTGTTAACTGGCTGAATAACAGCAGGAACGTCTCTCTCCTATGCTCTGGTCACCCCTGCTGGATTGTATGCTACAGCAGACTTAGCTCCTATTTTGTGCATTCTTGTAGCGCTGTGTACTTTTCCTCATTCACTGCTACATAGTGGAGCATCGATACACACTGTAATCTGTCCAACTATGGTGTATTGCAGGCCTGCTGATCTCTCAATAATGTGTTGGGCAGCTCCATGTGTTTCCCTCTTCTGTACCTGATAGTTAAATCATACCACTGCAGGTACAGGTGCATTCTCTGTATCACATGGGAGCTGAAAGCAGTGATTTTAAGATGTCTTTGATTGGTTTGTGGTCATTTTAGACTGTAACCTGCTTTCCAAAGATGTAATGATTAAACTTTGTGCATGCGTGGACAATAGAGAGCATTTCCCTTACTAATTTCCACGTAGCGCGTTGCAGCATCTGTCACACCGTGGTGAGGTTGTCTTGTCTTGGGTTTGTTTTATCCTGTCATTTCCTGTTTTATTTTGAAAAGTAATTCTCCTCTCGTTTCAGGTCACTTGCCCTTCCTCATGTGTCTCAGTCTGATTGCCCTAAGTGTTTCCACCTGTCCCCTATTTCCCTCCATGTGTTTAAATAGTCTGTGCTCCCCTTGTCTTGTGCCAGAGTGTCTTCGTCCTTGTCCTGCACCAGAGCCTGCGTCCATGTCCACAGCCATAGTAATCGCCATAGTAAGCCGTATGTTCCTCGTGACGAGTGATTTTTTGTTTGTAATTTTTTCCTTAGCTAAAGTTCATAGCCCTTCGTTTTCCTCGGTCAAGAGTGATTTTTTGTTTGTTAACTCATATCCTAGCTTAGATTCATAGTCCTTGGTTTTTTCCTCTTTAAGAGTGATTTTTGTTTGTAGCCAAATTATTTTATATAGGCAGGTTTTTCCTCCATACGGAGCGTTTTGTGTTTATTTGTTTCTTTTGATTAGAGTTATTTTTCCCTCCTCTTGGAGTGTTTATTGTTTTCACTATAGTCAGAGTATAGTGTCTGGTTTTGTTTATAGCCATTTGTTTGTCACTCGGTCCGAGGTCTCCGGTGAATTCAATAAAAGCCTTTTGTTATCTAAAATCTCTGCATCTGAGTCCTGCTTTGAGTCTCGGCCTGACAGCATCTATGAGAGACCTGGAGATAAAGGCAACAGGACGGTTGTCCTTTAGGAGCATAGCTCCCAGTCCGCTGGCTTGCATTACAAAACATCTCTACAGGCTCCCCTGGATCATAGTACTTTAGTACTGGTGGAAGTGAGCACAAGTGCTTAAGCCTGTCAAAGGTCTCTTTCTGAGCTGGCTGCCAGGAAAACTTCACATTGCTTTTGAGAAGAAGAGCGCCTTCCTCACTGAGGTTTGGAATGAACTTGGACATATACAGTGCTGCTTGAAAGTATGTGAACCTTCCAGACATGGTCACTGTTTTTGTAAAAAACATTAAAAGAACCTTATTTAACAGACATCCAAATCCTAATTTGTAAAGCACACTTTCCAAATACTGGACACACACACAAAAAGAGATATTTTTCCATTATGTAGTTCAACAAATGTGGTTTGTTTCACAAACACTGAAAATGTAACATGTGCAAAAGTATGTGAACCCTTCCATTAGTAGCTTGTGGCTCCTCCTTTTGCAGCCATTACTTCAACCAAACGTCTTCTGTAACCTCTAACCAGTCTCTCGCATCTGCTCATGGGGATTTTTGCCCACTCCTCCTTGCAGAACTCAGCCAGTTGAGAGAGGTTGGAAGGACATCTGGCATGTACCATCTTCTTCAGGTCTCGCCACAACATTTCAATAGGATTTAGATCTGGACTTTGACTGGGCCAATCCAGAGTACGAATCCTCTTTCTCTGAAGCCATTCCTTTGTAGTTTTGCTGGAATGCTTCGGGTCATTGTCTTGTTGCATAATCCATTTTCGTCCCAGCTTCAACTGTTTGACTGATGGCAGGAGATTCTGGTCAAGAATTTGTTGATATGCCTGAGAATTCATGGTTCCCTGGATAATATGGAGTCGCCCAGTTCCAGAAGCAGAGAAGCAGCCCCAGATCTTCACATTTCCACCACCATGCTTCACTGTAGGGAGGAGGTTCTTTTCTTCATTTGCAGTGTTGGCTTTTCTCCAAACATGGCGGTTTTGATTGTGACCAAATAACTCTACTTTAGATTCATCTGTCCAGAGAATGGACTCCCAGAAGGCCTCTGGTTTGTCTAAGTGCTCTTTGGCAAAGTTGAAACGGGCAGCTTTGTTCTTTTTTGAGAGCAGAGGCTTCCTTCTAGCAACCCTCCCATGAATGCCATGGCTATTCAATTTTCGTCTGATCGTAGACGCATGCACATTTGTCCCGGATGCTACCAGAGAAGTCTGCAACTCTGTAGAGGTGATGTGTGGGTTGGCCTTTACCTGATTTATTATTTTTCTGGTGGCTCTGGGTGATAGTTTTGATGGGCGCCCACTTCTAGGCAGAGTTGCTGTCATGTTGAAGGCCCTCCATTTGTAAATTATTTGTCTTACGGTCAATGGATTGAGCTGGAATCTTTTGGAGAAGGTCTTATATCCCTCCCCAGACTGATGGGCTGTCACTACCCTCTTCTTCATGTCCTCGGATATCTCCTTTCCTCTTGGCATTGTTGATGTGTATGGGACCAAGTTGGTTTGGTTGGTTTCCTCTGTCTTTTAATTAGTGCAGGCCAATCCCTTTCCCAAGGATGTCTCATTTCATTGGTCTACTGAAATGATTAATTAAGCACTCAAATGTATTTCACCTGAGTCTGTTACCTGCTTGACTTAACCAGTGCAGCTGGGGATTCACTTACTTTTGCACATGCACTAATTCCATGTTTCATGTAGTTTTTGGGCTACTTAAACAAGTTCCACTAAAAAAGTACAAGCAATTGATGAAACATATGTCTGACATTTCATACATAAAAACTGGTGATGATAAAATAAGAAAATCATGGTAAACAACAGAAACATCTGAACTGCTCAAGGGGTTCACATACTTTCAAGCAGCACTGTATGTGACAAACCCCATGAAGTGGCGGACACCCTCTTTGTCAGTAGGTGGAGCCATGCATGGCTTCAGAATATCTGCAGTCAGTAAGTGTCCCACATATGGAACGAGCCAATGAAGGGCAGCAAGGATTGAAGTGATGTGATGTCATTTGTTAGGACCAGTAAGAAGCACAGCTCCTGTATTTTGAGCTAGTTGGAGGTGAGAGAGTGATTTATAGTTTATGCCAGAGAGGAGGGAGTTACAGTTTAGTCCAGTCTTGAGAAAATGAATGCATGAATGACTCTTTCCAGATCTGGCTGTGAGATTATGGGTTTGATATTGGAGATGGTTCTTATTTGGAAGAAGCAGGACTGGACAACTTTTGTGATGTGGTGTTCAAAGCTCAAGTTTGAATCAAACAGTACTCCTTGATTCCTACAACTGATTTTATGTCGGCAGACCAGGACTGAAAGGTTTTGCTGTATATAACAACAGTATTATGTCTGATTTTGAGTTGTTAAGTTGTAAGCATTAAAAAAAAAAGTTAACATTATTGAGACAGTATCAAACAGCAGCTAGGCTTTGAGGGTCTTAGAGGCAGGTATATCTGTGTGTCATCTGTATAGCAATAAAAAGAGACGTTGTGTTGGGTGACTTTGGCCAAATGGAAGCAAGTAGATGGGAAATAAAATTGGACCTGAAATTGAACATTGTGGTACACCACAGGTAATGCGAGTTGTGGAAGATGCGTAATTACCCATGGTGACCAAGTAGGTTGTATCTAAAAGGTAGACGTAAAACCAACTAAGTGGAGTATTTTTGATGCCTACCTAGGTTTTAAGTCTTACTTCCAGTGAAGGGATGTGGCAAGGGTGGATACAGGTTTATATGAACTGTTTGTTTGTATGAAAGTTACCAAATTTCTATATTTTTATTTTGTTGTTTTTTTACTTGTTTGACTATCTTTGAATTTATTCATGCCTCACATTTTCAAACTTGTAAAAATTTATTTATTGTAAAGAGAGGGTTTATTTATATACCAAATATACAGTGATCAGAGTCAGCAATGTAGTAGCCAAAAGTATATCACTGCTTCGAAATCAATAGTGATTATTAATTATAGATTGTGGTGACTGTTTCTCTGTGGCTGTGCTAAACCAAAATTAAACAAAACAATATCAAACATGTTTTTGAAAAAGGGGAAATTCCTGGGCAATTACAAAGTATCAGAAAACATATCTATTATGTTAATAATTTGTCTGTTGAACAAATTGCTTTTCCCCATAATCCTCATAATTTGCATGAAGTCAAAAAGAATTCAGATTATCTTACAGTAATGAAGAACTGGAAACCATGTTTGTGTTATGATACAGCAGCATCTCTCCCTCATTCGTAGTGTTTCTTTCTCCTCCCATGTGTCTCTTGTTTGGACTCTGTTTCCCTCTCTCTCTCTCTCTCTCTCTCTCTCCCCCCTCTCTCTCTCTGCTCGCTAAGTATAATTCTCTTTGTATCATTTAATCCAGCCAGCAAAGATGGAAATAGTTTTAGTTTTTTGTTTTAGTTAACCCTAACTCTATTCATCATGCCTGCAGCAGATAAGTGTTTTATTTATTCCATATGTATTTATGTTTATGTTATTTTACTACAGTACATTGCAATATCCTTACAGCTACAAAACTTACTGTATCAGAACTATGAACACTAGTGATACACGTCAGTTTATATGGTACGTCTCAGTTAAGTGATGTATAGACTAATGGTAACTGAAAAAAAAGTTAGTTTAAATGACTTTATATTTGTGACATCCACAATAACTGGATAAAGACCGCCAGCGGCATCAGTCCAAGGTATCTGCTGCCCACCTTGTCAACCAATTGCACTGAAGTATTTTGTGGTAATACCAGTTTTACATTAATGTCCATTTCTTTTCATGGTGCCATTTACACTTGTAGAACAAAAAACAGTGACCAGAAGGTAGCCTTTAGCTGTCTGAAGTAGCATTACTTCTCAATAAAACTACCCTTTTCATCAAAAACAGGACTTTCTTTTCAATCAGGGATATATCAATCAACATGTACACAGGATCAGGGATTTAAACTGATGGAATGCCATTTCTGCCTCCACTATGGGCCCTCTGACATGCTCAGCCACAGGGTAGATCCATTATGATGGCAGACCTGGGCATTCACCCATATTTAAAGTGTTTTTACAGGATGTATTTGCTACAGACAAACACATGCCTGGAAACATGAAATGTGTGTTACAATGTTAGCTATAATTTCTGTCCATGCAGGGCTGTGTGCTGTATTCTGCAAAGTTTCCTGTCAGTACCATTTTGTTTCTGAGTCAAAGACCTTCAGAGAAGCACAGAGACACTACAGAGAGAAACACACAGATCTGGCCACTATAGACAACATGGAGGATGTGAACACCTTGAATCACATGGAGGACTTTAACGACTACAAACCTGTGATTTCTCAACTTTTCTTGACTGCTCTGTCTGTTTCATATTATAAAAAGTATGAATCAACAACCATCTAAAAATAAATCTGAATCTAAAAACCAGAGATTCGATATGAAAAAACATACACAATTACATTACTCATAAAGACTATTGCCATCAGCAGCTTAAAGTTTAACATGGTAATTTGAGTCAAACATCCTTTTTAGAGATTATACTATTGTTATTGTAATGTTTTCTGGTAGTCTGGATAGGTCTATATAACACAAAAGGCTGGAGATAGTCCCTGGCAGAGACAAGGTTCTAAAAGGACAAGGAGGATAATTTCAGGGGCTGGGGTTTGGTGAACCGGAGAGCTACAAAAACGTTGTGCTCCCACGAATGATATTGGAATATGGAAAGATTACAGTTGTAAACAACTCTTTCCAGCAGTCTGCTTTGATGTCACAGGTGAGACTTGAGTCTATATCATAACAACGTAATCCTCTTTTCCCCATTATGTTATTCACACCAACACATATTCACATTAAATTCAGACCTGCTAACTGCATGATAAATATAGTGTTAACAACAATTCCATTGCATAATTGATTATTAATCTGAACTGTTATTTGTTTGTTTGTTTTGTTTTTTTCTCCATTGCTGTGTTACTTTAGTGGACAGCATAATATAATTTATGTAGGATTTTTTTAATCATGAAGTTTGCGTTTATTTTTGAGTTTATGTGATCCATGATGATTATAACAGTTTTAAGTAGCTGGTTAAAAAAATATTATTTAAATCTGAGCTGTGCGTTGAACCCAGATCAGGAGCATGGACACTTAGCTCAGAGTGCACATGGAGAGCCATTCAGCTTGACAAAAGATTGTAGCGTACATACCTGGCCTGGCATCAGTCACAAGCCATTAAAGAAGTTCATTGTAAGGACATGCAGAGTTACGGACCTACAACTGATACTTTGGTACTCTTCCCACCATCAAACTATCAAATTGATAGGAAACAGAGACAAAGGACCCTTCTCTCACACAGTCCATGGTTTTAGCATGCCAGAGAGACACAGAACCAGACCAAAGGTCAAAGGGTCAGCTCCAGAGGATCAATGAAGGGACACCAGGCAACTGGAGAACATAGGCAAAATCTCCAGTTTGTAACAATAAGACTCTGTCTATTGATATTTGATTGTTTCTTATATAGGACAAATAACACCAAAAGGACTGAGTATCACTAAGGTGTGAATCTTGGCCTCTCTGTGCCATGCATGAACACACACACGCACACACACCCGCCTCCCTTCCTCTGTCCCTCTCTAGATAAGAGTCATAAACTGCAACCCAGATTCCACTCTGAGTAGTGACCAGCAGAACACTCTTCATACATAATTAAATATCTAACTGTTCTGTATCTCATGAGATGTTTCTATGTAATAGTTCAATCTCAAACTTTTATCCTATAGAATGTTTTAGATGTAATATGTAGACTTTAAGACAATGTCCTTCATGTTCATACTGTCAGCATCCTTCACACAAGGTAACACACACTACATGACATCCAGAATGTCCATATTATTATTATCACAGTTAAAGAACTGCTGTGTAACAGAAAGTCTCCTGGCAAACTCCATCAGAGTTGAACCGCTGAGACACTGGCAGAATCCGTCACCGTGATAATGGGACACGGCCTCCAGAAGAAACCACCTAGATCCCGTGTCTCCAGGGATACCATGGCAACCACAGCCACCTAGGTTCCAGCCAAGGGTCCTCAGCTACAGTGCAACTTACAGTAGGCCGGTTATAACACTCTGCTCATGACTGGGTTGATGTCGAAATATAGTAATATTTAATTATCAAATCTCATTCGTAGACGTAGTATCATTAGCTGTATAGCCATAGTGTATAGCCATAACATATTCTCTCCCACCATTGCCAACTCATCATAATGCTCATTATTATTTTCATCTTTATGATTATTACATTGCATTTACTCTGTAGATAGCAGTTTCGTTAATAAACTCCTTTATTTACACCCAGCTGTTGTGTTCTTTTGACATAGAGACTGGAGATCTATTGAATCGAGAAGTCATGGCTTCTGATATGAGATGATAAATTTATCAATGAAGTAATTCATTCTTGTCCTCCCAGAGGACTGGTGCCCCATTTCAACAAGAGCAAATTATAAATTATGGCGTTAAAGCTATAAGATTTACAGAGGGCATCCTTGTGTTGGTCCAAAAGGGGTTTATGAAATAGAGGCCAAAAAATACATTTGTCACAATATCAGTGAATGTGGGAGTGAACACGCACATGTTCATATGTAGACAGTTGCACCTTGATTTCCTCTTAATTTTACAAATTTATTATGAGAAAAAGGATTGTGCTGTATTAAATGAATACAAATATATTTGATATATACAAAGCAAACATGTCTATGTGTCTATATGAGAAAGGGTGTAACAAAATATTCTATACATCACTTTTTGTTACTGCCAAGGACAACATACTGAATATTATCCATGGAATATTATATATAATGGTAGCTCTACGTAACACTTCTCTATGGTCTATTTTCAGGTAAAGAAACATTTTGTCCTCATCAACACCATGACATGGAGTGACGCCCAGAGGCATTGCAGAAAGAATTATATAGACCTGGCCAGTGTGAGAGACATGACCAAGAACCAAAAGATAAGCTGGTACCTAAAGGAAAATAAGTCTGGATCGGCCTTTACAGAGACACCTGGACACCTGGAAATGATGGAGAAAAAGATGGAGGTAGCTCCACATTTAAGTACTGGAGAGTAGGGGAACCTAATAACAGGGGAAACACAGAGGTTTGTGTGGCAGCAAAAATAGGACTTTCAGGCAGATGGGAGGAAAGGAGCTGTGATCAGAGCAGAGGATTTATCTGCTACAGTCGTGGTGAGTGGCAACCCATGATGAACGAAATGTCAGAAAATAGAATATGATAAAAATTGAACATCCAGGATATAGAAAAAGATTGTAAAGAGAAACTGATCTTCTCTACTCATGAAGATATTTGTTGGCAATAATATTCATGTACAATTTTAAGATTGCTTTATTGGATAAAAGACACAAGCTAATATAAAGACATGCAGTCTATGGACAAAACATGCAGTGATTAAGGGTGTACAATAAAGAGAGAACTTGTAGAGAGGTGGAGGTGGTGTGTAAGTTTCTTTTAAATAAATAATAACTGCATTTTTAAGGAACACCATAAAATCCTTCATGCAACCACCCACAGCTTTTTTAATCTAAGTCAATCCTCATTTTCTCTCAAACAAAGGCTGAGGCAGCCAGCTTCCACTTTCTGTACGAGTCAATCAGTTGAAATCTTGCGTCACTAATCCAGGACAAAAAATACCTAACTACAGCCTCCTTCTGAGTAGCAAACACAGTTACTGGTTTCATAGAGAAGGGGATCACAACTGCCCTAGCCTGCATACAGTGATCAGTTCAATTTTGTAAGAGATGATCATGAGCATCTACATGTGCAATGTATTACAAAGCAAAGAGAAGATGCACAAGGAAGAAAATAATTCTGTCCTTGACCTATTTAATGGCAGCAATGTATAATATAAAGTCAGTGTACAACAGCAGGAAAAATGGAAATTCTGTAAGAAAATGTATTAAGAGGACTACTGTATTAACCCAATGTATGCTTCACTCAATAAAAATCATTTTGCCAGAAAAAGAATTTGCCCTTTTCAAATGGTGAATGTCTCATATTGGTACAGTGAGTAACTGTTTTCTGGGTTGATTTCCTCTTGTAGAAGATGATCTGTTGTACTAAACTGTACAAAACAATGCTTGGAGAAAGATATATTTTACTGAATGTTAAATGTGTCTTTGTAAGGTGACATTTTCTGTCCCCTTGTAGTGAATATGAGATGCACTTGTGGTTGTTTGTCAGCATGTCATTTCTAACTGTAACTTTAACTATGTCAGTGCATTTTCATTTTGTTACCTTACCTTGTTACCATGAATATAAACTCCTTGCATGCTTGAAATAGATAATTTAGTCAGTATCTAACTGTTGGAAAGAATTATGTATCATTGTAATCTAATAATGTATTTTTTCAACAGTGGCTTTACAGTTTTTTCCAGATACATGGAACATTTCCTTCATAATACATCAAAGGTAAAGCATTAGTGAGCTTATCAGTGTAATAACAAGGCAGGTGAGTAATGGTTTGCCCTCCTCATCTCCCTCATTACACTATTGATGGGGCAAAGAAATGTGCAACATTAAAGTAAAGGCAGAGAAGGTTCATTTCCCTGCTTTAGACATGGATAGAGGGACAATATTAATTAAAGCCAGGTAACTCACGGTTACGCTTGCTCTCCTCGTCTCCCTCCTCTTCATTCTCAGGGTCGATGTCCTCAGCCTGGGTGATCCAGTCCAGGTAGCCCTTTAGGTCTTCCTCTAACTGCTGCTTCTCACGGAGCTTTTGGAAGTCTCCCCGAGCCTTGGCCTTCTCTCGCTCTTTGGAAAACTCTCTGGACAGGGCAGAGCGTAATGACAGTCAAACCTTGGTCACATAATACTGCACAGGATCAGAACTGGTGATTTTAAAGGAAAATATCTATTTTCTAAATCTGCTTATCCTATTCAGGGTCACAGAACTGAAAACTGTTCCCTATATTTGAGGAAACAAATTGTATTGAACCATATCCAATGATGTTGGAAAAGAACCTTAGCGTTTGATACAAACTGGTGGAGTTTGATACATCAATTACAGAAAAGGAAAAAACGACAACATATAAGTAAAATAAAAACACAAAACACAAAACACAAAACACAAGACACATTCAAGACCTACCCGCTCAACACACCCAAGACCAAGTTGAGCACAAAGAAGGATCCAAATATGACCAGACTGACAAAGTAAACCCACGGCAGCTCAAAGCCCATTGCATCATTCATCTACATGGAAACACAAACAGAGAAAAAGAAATGAGGATTACTCATATAGTTTATATATATTTCTTGTTATATTTATGTATATTTATCATTTCATAATTGTACTTTTAAATCTTTTTTTTTATCAATTTTTAATTTTCACAATCTATGTGTCCCATATGCATTAAATTTTTTCCTGTTCATAAAATTTATCTTAGTGAACTGAACAGTTTTACTCTACAGAGACACATGAGAAGACCTATTTGAAAATTACAGGACACAAAATGGAAAGGTCTTAAATTTCTCATACGTAATGAGCGTAATTGAGAAGAATTCTGTACAAATTCTAGCAAGTTTTTGGTGTGATGGCTGGCTGTAGCTGGGATAAATGTGCAGCTTCTGCCAGTAAAACTACCTACTATATCCTAACCTACACCTTTATTCCACAGATTCCACACATATTATCACCGGAAAAATATTTAGTGCTTCTGAACACTCCAAGTATTCATAGTTTTCTTCCAGGAACAGCCTTGAAAATTACATTTAGTTCATGATTTAAATCAAAGATTAAACTACAAATACCTTATGCCAAGTGGTTTGTGTTCCTCCTTACAAATATTTACTGTGCTGTAATGTATATCTTTCTCCAGTGCATAGTCATGTGAACATTCACCACACATTCACCACACTTAATTTGAACATTCACAACATATAAATGTTAAAAATAAGTAGTTACATCAGTGTCTCATTAATTTAATTGTGCAAGCTTTCAAGTATTTGTACTTTTTGGAGTAAAAGTCCATCTTGTTACGCTCAAGGGCGTCACCACTCCAGTAAAGATTAAATTAAATAAATTAAATAAAAATTAAATAAAACTTAATAGTGGCTCAAAGCCATTCTTTAGAGGGAGAGAGACTGTCTATGACCACTAGAGGGCACCATGTGAGAGACAACCAGACAGTAATGAGTGAGAGGAGGTATTAGAAGATATCTATTAGTAATGTGTCTGATGCAAATGACCACACAACAGAGCTAGGTGCCTTTTAAAAGAGCTCTTTGGCAGAGATACTAAGAGTTGATAGCTGGAGTTTGTTCATTTATAACCACACAACTAGGCTCTTACACAGTCGAAATACTTTCTGCTTTTCACTTTTCTTTCATGCAATTCTATTTAAACACTAATCTTCTGTCTAAAAAAGAAAAGAAAAAAACCCGCACCAATGGCATAACACGACACAAAGTCTTAACTCAGCCTCCAGCCATAACACAATACGCAGCCACCCACCATGCAATGATAGTTGATTTCTATAGGAAGGTCAAAGGTCACATTTAATTCATACATCTGTGTATATATCCATCTATCTATCCTCTCTTACGTTTGTCAAGTCACCTTCCTTCACCACTTTCACAGCAATATTAGGATGGAGATGCCATGGTAACACATACATGCATAAGAAAAGTGTGTGAGGGAGACAGAGAAAGGGAAGGAGGGAGGTTCATTATTTCATAGATGAGGGTCTCTGTCAATAAAATGATGTGGGTGGATTGTAAGTAAAACTGAGTTGAGCTTCAAAGTTGAGTGTTTTGGCTAATTAAAAGCTGTTGGTAAGTTCTGCTAATGGGAAGCTAAGGATTTTGAAGTGAGACTATGCTTTTAAAGTTTTAAAATATGTTGTTGTTTTCAACTAAAAGAAAGCCGATGGTTCAAGCTCAGGTTACAGTCTACTCAGGACTTCTTTATAATAAAAGTTTTATGGCTTGAATTTGTAGGAGAGGCAGAAACAGAGAGATTTTATATATTAAGGGGCTCAATGAGTATGTTTTCTGAGGCCTGCAGCTTTTAAATAAAATAAAGCTGGTTAGTCTTCTTTATCTTTGGATTGCCTTGCTGTTGAATGGTGCTGTACAAATAAACTTGCTTTGATTCTATAATGGTCATTACCTTAATCATGTCAAGTTACAAAACCTCAATAAATTGGAATACTACCATCCTTTAAATGAATATGTTTTAGATAAAAAATTTTATGATGACAGTACATAATGACTTAAATAAAGTACAGAAACATTTGAGTGCCCTTTCTAGGAAATATGTGACTTTGTTTTCATCTGTCGTCTTAAAAATACCTAGGATGATGCATGTCATTTCATAATTTTGTCAAGATTTCTTAGATTTCAGCATAGTTTCAAAGATGCTGGAAGCCACACAAAAAGGTTCTGTCAAAGTCAAACATTTCAAAAGTGACACAGATTCATGAACCAAAAATGTGGTTTTGGGTTTAATAAGAGTAATTTTAATGGAGAGTGGCAGATTACCCAGTAGAGGACGTCAGTCCAGCCCTCCATGGTGATGCACTGGAACACAGTGAGCATGGCAAACAAAAAATTGTCAAAGTTGGTGATGCCGTTGTTGGGACCTTGCCATCCCTCTCTGCAACCTGTACCATTGAGCAGGCAATGACGGCCGTGCCCTGACACTGCACACGGTGTGGGCTCTTCTTCTGCAAGGGCACCTGGGAGGCACAGATACAGATTAAAACCGAATACAACCAACAGACATTGGAGCATTTTGTAAATATGCAAATGATTTTTTAAGAATATAAAACTAGTTTGTATTTTGTGTAATTACCTTTCCACACAGATCCATTATTAAATGTTTGAGATGAGTTAAAATTATATTCTGTTTCTTACACATAATTTTAAATCATTGTCATCACTATTGATCAGAAAGTAACGTGAATGTGATTTGTTTTGAAACTTGCTGTGTCTGATTTGTTGGTAAGGAATGAAGGAACTAATAAGTAGTAACTCTGTTTGATTGATCACTTCCAAACTCTTAAAACAACCACAATATGCAACTAATTTTCACTTTAGTTTACGGTACAGTTATGTTGTAATGTGCTGCTAATTAACCTCTAAGGAAATCTAATTAGTGTGTAACAGTGGGAAATAAAGATGCAATGCACTGACAGCTTCCAGGGCCCACGGTGACATATGAGAGTAGAAACTATCACTACCTACAACCTGCATGGGACTATGGACAAAATCCAGACTACAACAGAACGGTGAAGGAGCGCCTAGGTGTGACCCAATGTGCTTTGACTTCAGTTTATGGTACGATTTTATTCTAATGACCAACAGATGATCGTTAAGAAAGTGAAAAGATGTTAAGTAAAGGCCAAATAATATATGTCTGATATAATATGGCATTACAGCTGTCTAATGAAGCTATCATAGGTCCATGATGGACATATTTTGGATTTGATATGACATTGTATTTTATTTCTCATTAGACTATGATCTTGTAAAATGGTGTCTAAAAGTATATTAGAGTCTCTTATTTATCATAAAATTCCGGCTACTTATGTAGTTAGTGTACTGTAAAAGAAAGTGCGACTGTATACACAAGAATACACAAGATATATTCAGAATATATAAGAACTATATGGTGTAGCCATTTTTTTTGACTTCCTGACTGTGTTTCTACTGTACTGATGCCTGTGATTTGTAACATCCTTCTATTGAAGAACCACCTTTCCCCATTCTTAAATCTCACCTTGTCTTTTTTTTCTTTTTTTTTCTTTTTTTTAAATTTCTTTCTTACTAACACCATGTGTCTACTTATAGTACATATTACAGCAGAGCTGTCTTAATCATACTACTTTATCATCTCCATTAACTGGTTATCCCATACTGAGTGTTAGCCTCCTGTTACACTGGTATCTTTTGTCATAATTTTGTTTTAGTCATGGTCAGCCAATGGAAGGATTCTTTGAATGAACTTGTGTATGTTTGGACTTTTGTTTATTTCCTTTTTTATTCTGAAATAACTTCTTCTTCTTTTACTTCCTATCTTTGTCTCATTTTCCAGCCTGACTGTCTGCCCCAGTCTGATGTGTTTCATCTGTGTCAAATACCCTTGCCCCCCTGGTATTGTATTGTATTTCTGTTTTTCCCTCAGTTCCTGTCAATTCATCTGCTGTGTTTCTCTCGTCCCTGATGTTTCCTGGTGCTTCTTCTTTTGTTCCAGTGTTTTGCCGGTAATTTAGATTTTCTTAGGTTTTCTTACCAGGTCTTTGGTTTTGCATCATCTGCCTTTTTGTTTTATAAATAAATCCTTGAATTGATACTGATTCTGAAATTATGATCATCATCATGACTCTATATGATACACAATTATTTAAACCCCTGGGGGATAAATAGAGTATCTATCCTATCTATCCTATCTATCTGTCTATCTATCTATCTATATACTACTAGATCTGTAACCATGCTGTCATTATATAACCATTACAGAAAATTAAGGTACACACTCGAATTAAACCCCACCCACACCCATATGCACATACATACACATGAGAATTTTCATACTCAGTCTTGAAATATCCACAATCATTAGTCCAACTCACAATCAAGGTTACACACTTTTATAGAGGACGCTCCTCCCCAACTTAGTACTGAGGAACTCGTTGCCCTGTTTAATAACACCCGCACCTCCATTCTTAACTCTGTTGCCCCACTCAAAATAAAAAAGCCTAAGCGCAAATCTCAGCCTTGGTTCAATAAGTCCACTAGAGCCATGAGAAGGGAATGCAGAAGAGCTGAGCACAAGTGGAAGAAGGATAAGCTCCAAATCTCACTGGAAATCTTGAGAAACCGCCTATTAAAATATTAACAATTAACTCTTTTCAGCACCATTAACTCTCTCACCTGCCCCCCTCCCAGACCCAGCCCTGACACATCCTCATCTAAAGGTGAAGAATTCTTAAAATCCTTTTCTCTTACAGGAGGCCTTCAATTTCAACAACGATTTCTGACATCGTTTACATTATAAACAGCTCTCTGGCTGCCAGCACTGCACCTTCCTACCTTAGACACGCCATGGTCCAGCCCCTTCTTCAAAAGCATAACCTACATCCTGAGTTTCTCAGCAACTACAGACCCATTTCCAAATTAGCCTTTCTATCCAAGATCCTTGAAAAAGTAATTTTGTCACAACTATAACCTCACCTAGTCTGCCCTACTGAAGGTCCACAATTACCTGCTCTTCACTGTTGATTCTGGAAACTGTGCCACTTTCTACACTGTTGATCCCACCATCTTAATTGACAATCTGAAGCATGATATCAGGATTACTGGTGCTACATTAAACTGGTTCACTTCTTATTTCACAAACAGAACATTTACATTCAATATAAATAATTTTTCCTCCCCTCCAGCAAACCTGTCATGCGGGGTCCCCCAAGGCTCTGTCCCTGGCCCCATTGTCTTTGCCATCTACATGCTGCCCCTAGGTAAAATCATTCAGAAACATAACATCTCTTACCACTGTTACATTGATGACACTCTATCGCTCTATCTCCCCCTAAAACCAAATAAGCACAATAATTTGAACTGCCTTAGAGAGTGCCTTGAGGATATAAGAGCCTGGATGGCTCTAAACCACGTCCAGCTGAACCAGGACAAATCTGAAGTTGTTCTTTTTGACCCCCAGGACTCCACTGTCTTGATCATCAGTAACCTTGGTCATCTTTCCACCTACATTAGCCCTACACCAAAAACCTTGGCATAATCTTTGACTCTGCCTTCCAATTTGACAAACAGGTAAAGGCAGTAGTAAAGTCCAGTTTCTACTAGCTACATACCACTACTAAAATAAAACCCTTCCTCTAATTTACTGACTTGGAAAGAGTCATCCATGCTCTTATATCCTCAAGACTTGACTACTGTAATTCCCTGTTCTCTGGAATCATTCACTCATTCTTGTCTCGCCCACAAATGGTCCAGAACACTGCGGCTCGGCTTCTAACTGGTTCCAGGGGGAGTGATCACATTACTCCTATCATGGCCTCTCTGAATTGGCTCACAATTCGCTATAGGATAGATTTCAAGGTTCTATTGTTCGTTTTTAAAGCCCAACACGGAGAAGCCCCCCCCTACATCACAAATCTTTTAACCCCCTACACTACAGCCAGGCCCCTCAGATCACCCAACATGGGCTTCCTCACCATCCCTCGCACTCACCTTAAATGCAGAGGTGACCGTGCTTTCTCAGTCATGGCCCCCAGACTGTGGAATATCCTGCCCATATCCATCAGATTTGCCCCATCCATTGACTCTTTCAAATCCCAGCTCAAAACACTTTTATACTCATTAGCATTCGAGCCAAGATCAGTTGTCTGCCTCATTTCAGTCTGCTTGCTTGTTTTTGTCCTGCATTTTTTATTGTCTGTTGAACTTTTTGTTTCTCTGTATTGTTTGTGTTTTCCAGATGTTGTACAGCACAGTACAGCTGCTCAGCTTGCTGTTTTTAAATGTGCTTTATAAATAACACACACACACACCACAGGCTAAGTCTCTTCTCTAAAGGCCAACAGAGGAGACAGAAGCAAAGGTAGATCAAAGGGAGCTTCCATCTCACTCTGTTATAAGATCTCAACTTAAGTCTACAATGTTTCTCCTGATATCTACAAACAAACAGATCAAAGCTAGAAAGAGAAGTAAAGAGGAAGAGATTGGGTGAGAGGTGTGTGAGAAAGAGAGGGATAACGGAGAGAATGGCACTCTATGAAAATTGCTGTGGTACTCCTGTGTAGCCCACCAATCCCTGTGAGTTTAGCTGCTTCGCTCCTCTAACTCAGCTATTTTAGAACATGACTGTGGTTTTATGCGAGTGTGTCTGTGTTTGTGTATGATGTATAAAGGTGACATTTATGACTGACAGTCGCCCATCAATTCATCCTTACTTCTTGAATAATTCTGCCATGTTGGAAGCAATGCTGGTGCAAAGGTCAAGCATGTTTACATAATAGCCAGATATTAGTCATTTAATCACTGGATTGAATCCACCATCTGTTGTTCTGTCCTGTTTCCAGCAGCTTGCCACCTTTCACATACAAGGTACATATGTCCATTCATTCCCAGGGATTAAATCCAGTGTCTGTTTTAAACTGTCATGTATATGCCTGCTCACAATGTACTTTAGGCTGGCTGTGCTGAAACTCACTCTTAGACAGTTCCCCAGGCAACTCTCAAAGAATGAAACAAAAAACAAATGAACAAATAAATCTCTCCACTCTACCTGTCTGTACCACATAGCATGTGGCGTGCATTTTGCCAATGAAGAGTTCCAGGCCAATGATGGCGTAGATGATAATGACGAAGAGGACAAGCAGAGCGATGTGAAGCAGGGGAACCATGGCTTTAATGATGGAGTTTAAAACCACCTGTAAACCTGCAAACATACATAGAAGCCAAGGTCAGAGGGAGCTCACAGACACATACAGAAATATACACGCATACACAGGGTTTCACAAAGAGTTGCCACCTTTATGGGAAAAGCAGCAACAGGATATTTGTTCTTTATATTAATTAATGAACAAACTTTTGCTGCAACAATTAGCTGATTAATGGGAGGATTTCATGCTTTTCTTTGCCATTTATGAAACTGAATATCTTTGAGTTTTTAATTTTTGGTCAGATAAACAGTAGGCAACATCACTTGTGGACATCTTTCATTATTTTCTAACATTTTTTAGACATAACAATGAATCAATTAATCTAGAACATGATCAGCAAATTAATCAATAATGAAAATAATCCTATAATAATAATAAGCCTTGTGATAAATCTTAAATGTGATTATAGACATAGGACTTACTCTAAAAAGTATTCTTACTCAAACCACATACATTTTGTTGCTGTTGTGTTCATTAGAGAAAAGAATTCAAGCATCTCAAGCATAAAACCAGAATAGTTCATTTAAATTATCCTTTTGAAATACATGCCCCTTGGCCCTGGTAGGTGTGTTTTCGTCTGTACCAGACTCAGTCTTCATGCAACTTTGACAAATTATACAATGTGCAAGCTCTAAGTCTCCTGATTATACCTGTGCAAAGCATTTTAGGATCCCTTTCCAAATCATGTCAAATCTGTTGGATTTACCACAGGTGGACTTAAATCAAGGTGTAGAAGCAACTCAAAGATGATCAAGAGATCAATAGACTCTACAATGGGACTAGCTGACGCCAAGGTTTTAAATGAAAACAAAAGAAGCTGAAAAACCATGTTTGCATTATATCAATGTGCAATTTAGGATTGTCATCACTGTAAAAGCTGTTGATTCAGAATTGGTTCAGGCTTGTGGGTACAGCTCTGAAGTGTTTTCCACACAAAAGGTACTACACGCTTTATATTCCCCCTTTTATTTTGACAAAACATGTTTGTGCCTCTGGAACTTTGGTTAGATATCTCTTATAGTCATTCTGACTTGTTGGTTGTAAAATTTATGGAGTTACCATTTAAAGGAGACCAGGATTAGTACTGTAATGAAAAAGGTTGAAGAACAGTATGCTTTGTATTTTGGGTACATTATTAATAGGCTATGTGCACAACAATGTGTCTGGTAATAGGTTACCACAAGGTTTCTATTTGTCATTCACTCAAAAGCCTTGAAAGAATTTCTCCCCTCTAACACCAGAAATATGAAGACATTTAGACACAAACACCAGGTTGTAACAAACAATCAGTATCGATCCATCTTTCTGTTGTTTTCTCAATCAATTTGTTTAGTCTATAAAATGTCAGACAGTAAAAAATGTTCATAACAATTAAGATAATGCCCGAGTTGGTGTCACAAAATTGATTGTTTTGTCTGACCAACAGTGCAAAACCTTAAGACGTGATCACATATCACATAGGTAGCAAATCCTCACAACTGAAAAGCTAAAACTATGCAATGTTTGGTATTTTTCCTTGAAACATCAATTAACATTAGCCAATTATGAAAATAGTTGCTAATGATTTTTTTGATTGACTGATTAATTGTCAGTTCTAATAAAAGTAGCAGGCAAGCCAGAGATTAGAAGATAGTAATTTTGTTGGTCCTTCTGAGTATAGTGCAATGTTGAAGTGGACACACACTCACGCACACACACAGATAAACAATAGTACACACAGAAATCAAACAAACAGATAAACACTCATAGAAACACAATTTATCCAAGCACTCAGTTGTCATGATGACATTATTTACATCTCTCCAAGCCTCGTGAAACCACAGAATAGACATGAAAGCCAATAAACCAGCCACTGTTGCATCAGCAAACAAGTCAAAATATCACACTTTAATTAAACCCAATATGCTATCCAACGAAGACAAATGTTGAACTGGAATAGAACTGAAATTGTCGTTTCAGCTCAACTTCATCTTTCCCAGAGGCCCTTTCCTCCCTGAGACCAGTGAATGATCCATTGCTATGGCGACTCAAAGAATGCAGACATATTAGGGCAACTGCATGTAAGGTCAGATGTGAACTGAAAACAGAAACAGTGAAGGAAGCAGTATCTTCTGTGTAATAAATGAATTGGGCAGAACAGTAGGGACTATACAAATGTTTTCCTTGTGTAACAGGTAGTGGGAGATCCCTTCCAGGTCACCATGGGGTTTAGTCACGCCCACTTCCTGGTTTTAATTGTTTGGGGAAGGCTATATATTCATGCTGGTCTCTTGCTCTCTCTGCTGTCTGGTGAGCCTGTGGTGTGCTGTCTTTGCTCTGTTTGTTTTGTTGGTTTAGTTATTGTGTTTTGGTCTGTTTAGTTGTTTCATTGTTTGCACACTGTTGTCCCTGGTATTGGTTTGGTTATTTCCCCCAAGAATTTGTACCTGTCTCAAGTTCTAATACCTGTTCTTTTGTTTGTTTCTATACAGTGCTGTAGGTGTGGCAGCGAGCATGGCCCGCCCAACGGTGGAGGGTTTGGTGGTAGAGTTCCTCACCTGTGCTTCGTCACCCCCCATATTAGTGTGTTTGGTCACTTCCTTCACTATTTATTTGCATCCCCTTTGTTGATTTGCTGTGTGAGTGTGGTGAGGTACTCTATCCCAGTTTAAATTTTCTCCCTTCCCTGTCTGCGGCCACAGCTGCTAATCCTACGGTTCCTTTTCTCTTTCTTTTGTGTTCCTGTTATTCATTTATACATGAGACAAATTGGAACTTGAGGCACTTATGTTTTCGATTTTTCTTTTCTCTTAACCTTAATAAATTGTTGTTGGTTTTTATATATTGATCTTTTAAATAAATTTGTAATCTTGGAAATCCTTGTCTCAGTCCATCTTTTGTCACCTGTATCAGTAAGGTTTCTGTGGATTAACTGTTTTACTGAAGTATTGAAGGGGGTCAGTAGTACCCAAATTTTTCAGTTAAATCTGGGCCTTGCCACGGCCCAGCCACATTCTGGCATTGTCGGCAGGATGCAGTGACAAATTTTGGTGGGTGTGAGACAAGGATTATTTTCAGAGTTATTTTAGACCTTTTTTTTGTTTGTTTGTTTGTTTGTTTTTTGGTGGAGTTATTTGTATATAGCTGTAAACCAAAAGAGACCAGTGTGCATATTGAGGGACTTGCCAAGTGTTGTGCCAACTTGCCCTCAGTCCTCACGACTAAATTGGACTGTTCAGATAACTTGGTCCTTATTGACTTTCTCAACTCAGCCATGGCCAGTGAGCTAAAAGAATTGATGGACTAGGAGCAGCTACTGAAGGAGCGAGCAGCAGCCACCTCACTCCCTTTGGGTTCAGGCCCTGGTCATCTGGTTGGTTCTCAAAACTCTGTTCCCAATGACCCCCTCCCTGTTGAGCGTTTGCTTTATATCCCTTGGGAACGAAAATGCCCAACCTTTAGGGGAACATCTGGTATCCCAGTGGAGGATTGGGTTGAGGAGATGAGGGCCACATTAAGAGCTAGGCAGTTGAGACCTGTTGATCAAGCTTATTTTATTTTTGACCATTTAAAGGGGGAGGCAAAAGATGAGATTAGGTACAGACCTGGAGCAGAAAGAAAGGACCCTAAGGAAATTTTGACTATTCTACAAGATCTGTATGGATGTTCTAAGTCTTATGTTTCAACAGAGTTTCTTTTCTAAGAGGCAGTTAGAAAAAGAGTCACTTCAAGAGTTTTCACATGCGTTGTGTTGTCTCATGGAGAAGGTTGAACGTTGTGCCTCAAGAGTAATGCGTGATGCCTCTATTCTTCTTAGGGACCAGTTTGTGGAGCATGTTTTTGGCTCTGATCTTTGCAGGGAGTTAAAGCGTGTAGTACGACAGCACCCTGATTACAACCTCCTAGATGTTCAAGCAGAGGCCATACGCTGGGAACGGGAGGGAAGACCTGATGAGCCAAGGGGTAGGAGTAATTCGGTCCCCACCTTTAGCGCCATGCAGTCTTCTGAGAGTAGGACGCCTACTATTTCTGGTAATGCAGAAATGAAGGAGTTCAAGCATATGTTACAGAAACAACAAGAGCAGCTTAATCTACTGACCCAAAGTCTTTTAGCACTACAGGAGCCACCCCGGCCCCCTGCTAGACAAAGACGCTCAAACATTGTCATCTGTAGGCATTGCCAAAAACCAGGTCAGGGAGTGCCATAGTGAACATGTTGATTTCCAGGTTCAGCAGCAGCCCAGGGCCCCACCTCGTACAGCAACAGCCTCTGTGGCCCAGGATGCAGGAAAACCCCCCCCTGATGTGAGGAGCCAAGCATCAGGAGGGGAGGACACAGGCTCAGATACACAGAGATCAGATGCTTAGATCATGGCCTCTAATCTGGTAGCACCGTGCCCCAAGGTAACTGTTAGTCTGGGAGATGTACCTGTTAACCTCCTATTAGACACAGGTTCAATGGTTACAACCATTTTTGAAAGCTTCTTTCTCCAGCATTTCCATCATGCCCCTAGGTCTTGCCGCTGGCTTCAGTTGCGTGCTGCTAATGGGCTGGAAATTCCCTATGTGGGCTATGTAGAGCTGGATGTGACAGTTTTTGGCAAGGTCATACCACAGCGAGGTGTTCTGATTGTTAAAGATCCGCCAGGCCAAACACCCCCCTTGGGTTTTCCCAGTGGCTTGGGTATGAATGTAATAAGAGTGCTGTTATCAATTGGCCTGTACCTTTTTGACCTCCCCATTGTGCAGTGCCACCAGGCACAGTGTGATGCAGCTCAACCCAAGACCGGTTTGGCCTGGGTGGGAGGTAGGCGTTCCATCACCATACCTAGGAGTACAGTTAAGTGGGTTACTGCTACATGCTCTTCTCAGTTTAGTGAGTCCTCAGGTGCTGCATTGATTGAGCCCCTCGACGATGGACAGTCCCTCCCTGAATGTGTGCTCCTATCCCCAGCCATGATCACTGTGACTAGAGGTACTGTGTATGTGCCTGTGGTAAATGTAGGTGAGGCAGATGTTCTTTTACATCCCTGCCAGCCCATAAGGTTTTTGAGTCAGGCTCAGGTCATAAGTTTACCAGAGGGAGTTTCTACCGTAGAGCAACACTCGGGTGGGATTACAGCCACAGTTACTGCCCAAGAAGCATAGGCCAGCCTAGTGAGACAGCACATTGAGTCAATGGATTTATCTGCACTTTCTGAGATAGACCAGAGAAAGGCTAAATCCATGCTGCTTGATCGTGAGACTGTGTTCGCAGCTTTTGACCTGGACCTTGGTTGTACAAACCTAATGATTCATGACATTCCCCTGCTTGACTGTGTCCCTATTAGACAGAGGTACAGGCGCATTTCCCCCTCTGACTATGACGAAGTTAGGGCCCACATACGCCAGTTGTTGGACTGCCAAATCATACGGGAAAGCTGCAGCCCCTATGCCTCTCCCATTGTCCTGGTTAGAAAAAAAGATGGCAGCCTGAGACTCTGTGTGGCCATTTAGCAAAATGGCAAAACACTGAAGGATGCCTTTCCACTTCCAAAGATTGAGGAGTCCTTGTATGGCCCGTTGGGAGCGCAGTGGTTCTCCACCATTGATTTGGCCAGTGGTTACCATCAGGTTCCAGTCACGGAGCAGGACAAGAAGAAAACGGCTTTCTGCACCCCTTTTGGCCTATTTGAGTTTCAAAGGATGCCATTTGGCCTATGTAATGCTCCTAGTACGTTCCAACGACTGATGAAGCGGATGTCTGGTGACCAACATGGACCTTCCCTGCTGCTTTATCTTGACGATGTTGTTGTATTCTCTTCCACAGTGGATGAGCACCTCAGTCGCCTGGACCTAGTTTTGGGCCATTTCCAGAAAGAGGGATTAAAAGCCAAGCTTGAGAAATGCAACTTCTTCCAGCAGCAGGTGAAATACTTGGGGCATGTAGTTTCTGCTGCAGGTGTCTCCACAGACCCAAAGAAGATCACTGCAGTGGCTGACTGGACTACTCCAGGTACTGTGTCAGAACTGAGATCTTTTCTTGGTTTTGCTAATTACTATCGACGTTTTGTCCAGGGCTTTGCAAAGCTGGCTGCCCCACTCCACAAAGTGGTTGCCAATCTGGCAGGGAGGAAAAACCGTCGAGACCAGGGGATCGTCCTGAGGGACGCCTGGACCCCCCAGTGTGAAAGCAGCTTTGCAGAACTCAAGGAAAGGTTGGTGTCGTCACCTGTTCTGGCCTAGGCTAACTTTAAGTTGCCTTTCATTCTAGAGGTGGATGCCAGCCATGATGGTCTGGGGGCAGTCCTTTCTCAGGAGCAGGATGGCAAGGTTCGACCTATTGCCTACGCCAGCCGGAGCCTTCACCCTGCAGAGAAAAATTATAGCTCCATGAAACTTGAGTTCCTGGCCATGAAGTGGGCTATGGCCCACAAGTTCTGTGAGTACCTGCTAAGTCAGAAATGTGTGGTATGGACAGACAACAACCCCCTCAGTCATCTAAGCACAGCCAAATTGGGGGCCACAGAACAGCGCTGGGTTGCTGAGCTGGCAGTCTTTGATTATACTGTGAGGTATCTCCCGGGACACAGCAACCAGAATGCAGATGCGTTGTCTAGGCAGCGTCCACCACCAGGCAACACAGTAGCCATTCCAGTCCGCCCTGGGATCTCCCTGCCAGAGACTGTTCAGAATGTTGTGGCGAATGCTGATGTAACTGCCCAACACACCATCTCTGCTGTCCCAGAGCGATCAACCAATGAATTGGTGGCACTGCAGGGAGCTGACCCAGCCATTAGTGCCATTCTTCCCTTTTTCCAGCTACAGTGCTTCCCAGGCCGCATAGAGAGACAAAGACTCCATCCAGCAGCTCTGGGGTTGTTATGCCAGTGGGACCATCTCACTATAAGGACAGGACTTCTGTACAGGATGCACCAGCGGCCTGATGGTGGAGAGTGTGTCTTCCAGCTTGTCTTCCAGAGAGCCTGAGGGAGGAAGTGTTTCAGCAGCTGCACACCCATCACGGCCACCAAGGCACTGAGCGCACTACGGACCTGATCCGACAGAGGTGTTATTGGACAGGTATGGGGAAGATGATAAAAGACTGGTGTCAAACATGTGAGAGATGCAGTGTTGCTAAAAATACACAGCCACAGGTTCGAGCTCCGATGGGCCATTTGTTAGCTTCTAGACCCAATGAAATCTTGGCCATTGATTTCTCATTCCTAGAGCCTGCTAGAGATGGGAGGGAACAAGTGTTAGTGTTGACTGATGTTTTCTCCAAGTTTACCCAGGTCATCCCCACCAGAGATCAGCGGGCCTCTACAGTGGCAGAGGTGCTAACTAAAGAGTGGTTCTACAGATACGGTGTCCCAGCTAGACTGCACTCTAATCAGGGCTGTAGTATTGAGAGCACAATAATCCAACAATTGTGTGATCTGTACTGCATCAAGAAGTCTAGAACCACCCCCTATCACCCTCAAGGAAATGGCCAGTGTGAGCGTTTCAACCGGACCCTCCATGACCTCCTTCGCACCCTGTCAGCTGAACAGAAGCACAGACGGCCTGAGTATCTCCAACAGGTGCTGTTTAGTTATAACACCACGCCTCACCAAACTACAGGCCAGTACCCCTTTTTGTTGATGTTTGGCCAAGAACCCCAACTGCCTATAGATTTTCTGCTAGGCCGCGTGGAAGAGCCAACTGCAGGTGAAGTCTGTGACTGGTTCCGGGAGCACCAGCGACGTCTGCTGGTGGCAGTGGAGAATGCCCGGGAAAGGATGAGGCAAGCTACAAATCAGCAGAAGGAGAGGTCAGACCGACAGGCTCAAGAGGAAGTGTTACCAGCAAGACAAAATATCTACCTTCGGGACCACTCCCGTAGAGGGCGGAATAAAATCCAGGATACCTGGGCCCCGAAATCTTCCAGGTGGTGAAATCCCTCAGTCAAGGAGGTGCGGTGTATGCCGTTGCCCCACGAGACAGGCCAGCCGAGGTGCGTTATGTGTACGTTCCCAGCTTAAACCCGCACCTGCCTCTGGTGCTCATCCCGTCCCTGTGATTAGGCCTAACCCACTGACTAACCCATATGAAGAGTGTGATCGGTGGGTGGTGGTGGGATGTGTACCTGGACTGAATAACCCCCGGCCAGTAGAGGTGCAGATCCCATCTGAAGTGGATCCAGCACTCAACTCTGCATTACCTACAGCACCTGACTCTTCTGCCATCACCAGTTCCTATGCACCTCCATGTCCCGAGGTGGTAAGACGGTCAGCCCGTGAAACAGCTGGTAAACACTCTAATCCTCATCACTTGCCGGTGAGAGTAGAGAGCAGAGAAAACAGGGCAACACATTCCCAGATGATTGGTGCTAGTAGTTCCATTCCAGCTATTTTTAGACCTTGGTCTTAATGAATTGTCAGGCCGCCAATTTAAAAAAAAAAGAAAAAAAGAAATTTGGGCCGGATGTAACAGGTAGTGGGAGATCCCTTCCAGGTCACCATGGGGTTTAGTCACGCCCACTTCCTGGTTTTATTTGTTTGGGGAAGGCTATATTCACCTTGATGCTGGTCTCTTGCTCTCTCTGCTGTCTGGTGAGCCTGTGGTGTGCTGTCTTTGCTCTGTTTGTTTTGTTGGTTTAGTTGTTGTGTTTTGGTTTGTTTAGTTGTTTCATTGTTTGCACACTGTTGTCCCTGGTATTGGTTTGGTTATTTCCCCCAAGAATTTGTACCTGTCTCAAGTTCTAATACCTGTTTCTTTTGTTTGTTTCTATACAGTGCTGTAGGTGCGGCAGCAAACGTGGCCGGCCCGACGGTGGAGGGTTTGGTGGTAGAGTTCCTCACCTGTGCTTCGTCACCCCCCATATTAGTGTGTTTCGTAAATTTTGCACTTCCTTCACTCTTTATTTGCATCCCCTTTGTTGATTTGCTGTGTGAGTGTGTAGGGCACCGGAGTGTGGTGAGGTACTCTATCCCAGTTTAAATTTTCCCCCTTCCCTGTCTGCGGCCACAGCTGCTAATCCTACAGGTATTAAAGAGGGTCAGTAGTACCCGAATTTTTCAGTTAAATCTGGGCCTTGCCACGGCCCGGCCACACTTGTAAGAAGAGAAACTTACTATTTTTAGTTTATGTAATTTTAGATGTGTACCTGTGGTAACAGAGCATAACAAATGTGTAGAATGATATATTTTGAATTTTAATCACTTCCTCTTATGTTTGTGTTTGCTAAACTGACTTTGTTGTGGCTCTTATAACAATCTTCATTGTTACATGTGTCTTTGGAGGCAGAATTACTCAAATACAATTGGTATAGGAATCACAGGTGTAACTAATAACATTAATTAACTTTCATTCAGGAACTGGACCCTGGAGGCCAGTGAGTGTCTAAGACTGTTTTGAGTGCACACATTAGAATGTACTGTTGGAGTCACAGGAAAATGAAAAAAGCAAGGACCCTGACCTTGATAGAATGGTTGAATGTACCACGGACTACATTAACTTCTGTATGGACACTGTAATACCAGCAAGGAATGAACACTGCTTTCCAAACAACAAACCCTGGATCACCATTAACATCAAGACCCTCCTCAACCAGAAAAAGAAGGCCTTCAGGGATGGAGACCGGGAGAAGCTCAGGTGTGTGCAACATGAGCTGGAGAAGAGATTAAAGCAAGCAAAGGAGGACTACAAAAAGAAAGTAGAGAGGAAGCTGCAGCACAACACCAGAGAGGTGTGGAACGGGATGAGGACCATCACTGGATATAAAGAAAAGAACAGCCAGGCAACATCAGGTGATGTGGACAAGGCCAATGAGGTCAACCTGTTCTACAACAGGTTTGACACAACCTCACCTGTTCTCTCTCCCACTGCTTCAGCTGCAGTTTCTCCTACAGCATCTCCTCCACAACCTGACACTGCAGCTGCAACTCCCTCCACACTGGGATCAAGTCTCCTGTCCTTTACAGCGGAGAAGGTGAGGGCGGAGCTCAAGAGGCTACGTCCTGGAAACGCAACAGGCTCAGATGGTGTGTGTGTCGAAGGCTGTTAAAAGACTGTGCAGACCAGCTGGCTGAGCCTCTCCAGTGGAAAACATCATGTCTTGTTCTGGTACCTAAAGTAGAACGATCGGCTGAGATAAATGACTGCAGACCGGTGGCCCTCACATCACACATCATGAAGACCCTGGAGCAGCTGCTTCTCCACCTTCTGAACCACAGGTTGAACATGCAAAGAACCTATTGGAGTGGATGATGCCGTCCTTTACATGCTCCACCGGGCCTGTTCTTACTTGGATGAACCAGGTAGTTACATGAGGATCATGTTCTTTGATTTCTCAAGTGCATTTAACACCATCCAACCCCCCATTCTTAAAGACAAGCTGGAAGGGATGAGGGGGGATTCCTGCTTCACGTCCTGGATTATGGATTACCTGACAAAACGACCACAGTACGTCAGGCTGGGTAACTGTGCCGCAGGGACAGTGATGAGCAGCACTGGGGCTTCACAGTGGACTGTTCTGGCTCTGTTCCTGTTTATCCTGTATACGGCGGACTTTAAATACAACTCTGAGTCCTGCCACATCCAGAAATACTCGGATGACACAGTTAATTGTGGCGTGTATTAGGAATAGGCAGAAAGAGGAGTACAGGGATCTGACGATGGTCTTCAGTGAATGGAGTGACAAGAACTGCCTCCTTCAGAACACCTCCAAGACCAAGTAGATGGACATGGACTTTCGGAGGTCTAGGTCCACCCTTCAGCCAGTCAAAATTCGAGGGAAGGCCATTGAGGTGGTGCACACTTATAAATACCTAGGTGTGAACCTGGTCAGTAAACTGGACTGGTCCATGAACACGGATGCCATCTACCTGAAGGGGCAGAGCCGGCTCTTTTTCCTCAGGTCCTTTGACGTCTGCAGTGAAATGCTGCACGTTTTATCAGTCAGTGGTGGCCAGTGTACTCTTTTATGCTGCAGTCTGCTGGGGCAACAGCATGTCCGATATGAACACAAAGACTATGGACAATCTGGCAAAAAAGGCTGGGTCTGTGCTTGGCAGGAGTCTGGACTCACTCAGGATTGTTGTGGAGAGACGCATGCTGTCACGCGGTGAGGTCAAGTTGGGGTTTTGTCCTGTCTCCATGTCTTGTCATTTCCTGTTTTATTTTGAAAAGTAACTCTCCTCTCGTTTCAGGCCACTTGCCCTTCCTCATGTGTCACCTGTCAGAGTGTCTTCCCTGATTCCTGATTGTGTCCACCTGTTTCCCATTGCCCTCATGTGTCTTATAGTCTGCATCTCCCTTTGTCTTGTGCCAGAGTGTTTCGTTCCGTTCGTGCACCCCAGCCAGTTGTCACAGATCTTGTCTTGTCTCTGCCTAGTTGTACGTATTCTTTACCTCCATGCGAGTGATTTTTTGTTTGTAGTTTCATAGTTTAGAGTCATCTGTTCTGTCAAGTTTATAGCGATTTTTGTAGCCTCCTTTGGAGTGAATTTTTGTTCTAGTTGTAGATTCTTAGGTGTAATTGTAGAGCCTCCGTTTTTGAGAGCGCTTTTATTTTGTCTTTATAGTGTAGTGTTTCGTTTTTCCTCCTCAGAGAGAGATTCAGTGTTCATAGTATTTAGCTTTTGTCTTCCTCCTTGTGGAGTGATTTTCTGTTGGTTTATTCCTTTTGTTTCTGCAGTTTTGTCCCTCCATTTGGAGTGGTTTTTGTTTATTAGATTATTTTCTTCCTGATTATTTTAGTCTTATGACTTGATAGTATAAATTTCATAGCTGGATTATTTTGTCACTCACAGCCAAGGTTGGAGAAATATAAATAAAGTCTGCCTTATTGGACACTCTGCATCTGAGTCCTCTTTCTAGTCCAGGCCTGACAGTACACTCTGGCCAGTATGGACTCAGCATAGAATTAACAGCTGACAGAGTACCTGCGTGCCCACGAGGCCCGTCTCTCCCGTCAGGAGGAGTTTCAGACGGCTTTGGCTCATCAGTTGAGTCTCCTCACGGCTCAAATTCAGGTCCTGCAGGATCGTCCCGATCAGATGACCACAGCTGCCGAGCCTCCAGCAGCTGCTGCTGCTCCCGCCCCGGCAGTGCCCATCGCTGGGGCTGGCAGTAAGTTAGCCCAACCAGAGAAGTCCTCTGGGGAACCGGGACTATGTAAGACTTTTCTCATTGACTGTTCACTTCATTATGAACTATCTCCCCATGCTTTCCCCACTGACCGGTCCAAGATAGCCTTCATGATGTCCTATCTGACCGGACGAGCCAAAGCTTGGGCCTCAGCAGAGTGGGCTCGGGACTCTCCACTCTGCAGCTCCCTCACAGACTTTAAGGCAGCTTTGCAAAAGACTTTTGACCCAGTTATGACCGACCGGGAAAAGGTGCAGGAACTGAGCAGACTAAAACAAGGTAGTGACTCTGTCTGTGACTACGCCATCCACTCCCGCACCTTGGCTGCGGAGAGTGGGTGGAACTCCACTGCTCTGTATGATGTGTTCCTGAAGGGGCTGGCAGCCTCCATTCAAGACCTTCTCGTTCCTTTGGATCTACCCCCAGATTTAGACTCCCTCATCGCGCTCGCCATCTGGACGGACAATAGGGTCCGCCAACTCAGACAGCAACGTGGCGGTCGATCTACAGAGAGACCCACGCGCACCCAAGCACCGGGCTGGCCAGTTCCCCGCCGTCCACCGCTAGAGCAGCGTCGTCATTTCCCCACGGAGGGAGAGGAGGAGCCCATGCAGCTGGGAAGGGCTCAGCTGACGCCTGAAGTGTGATGGAGACGACAGCAGGAGGGCCGGTGCTTTTATTGCGGGAGTTAGGTCATCTCGTCGCCGTCTGCTCAGCCAAGAGATCCACAATGGTGAGTCAGTTCACTGCTTCAAGCTCCATTTTACCTACCCTCACCACAGTCAAGGTAATGCACCACACCGCCACAGAACTTGATGCGCTTATTGACTCGGGCTGATGAGAATTTGATGGACCAGGGTTTAGCTGAGGAGCTGGGCCTCAAATCCGAACTCTTAGTTAAGCCAATCAACGCCAAAGCTCTCAACGGAAAAGAACTGTTCACCATCACACACATCTCTGAACCCCTCAAATTGCACATAAACGAGCATAGAGAACACATATGTTTTTATTTATTCAAGTCACCCTCTCATACACTGATTTTGGGACTGCCATGGCTGTTTCACCACAACCCCCATGTAAACTGGAGAACGGGAGAAATTATGGGGTGGGGGGAGGACTGTGTTGGAGACTGCCTTGACATCTCGATTCAGGGGGAAGATGTAACTGTGGCTAACCTTGCCTCTGCTAATCCCGCCACAGACTCCGAGTACCCGGACCTGAGCTCCGTGCCTTCCTGCTAGCACCGCCTTCGAGAGGTATTTAGTAAAAATAAAGCCATGTCACTCCCTCCACATCGGCCATATGACTGTGCTATTGAACTGATTCCAGGCTCCACCATACCCAAGGGCCGTCTGTACTCGGTCTCTGGGCCAGAGAGGGCGGCCATACATCGAGACCTCACTGAAGGCAGGGTTGATCCACCCTTCATCATCCCCAGCAGGTGCCGGCTTCTTCTTTGTGGGCAAGAAGGATGGTTCCCTAAGACCTTGCATAGACTACAGCCCTCTTAATGACATTACAATTAAGAACCGTTACCCACTTCCTCTCATGTCTTCTGTGTTTGACCAGCTCCAGCAGGCCAAAGTTTTCACAAAGCTAGACCTTCGCAATGCTTACCATTTGGTCAGAATAAGAGAGGGTGATGAGTGGAAAACAGGTTTTAATACACCAAACGGTCATTACGAGTACCTGGTCATGCCATTCAGGTTAACCAATGCGCCTGCTGTGTTCCAAACTATGATTAATGAGGTACTCAGGGATTTTCTCAACCATTTTGTTTATGTTTACATTGATGACATTCTCATTTACTTCCCTGACCTTGACACACACCAAGACCATGTAACCAGAGTACTAAAAAGACTGTTGGAAAATAATCTCTACGTCAAAGCGGAGAAGAGTGAGTTCCATGCCGACACTGTCTCCTTCCTGGGCTTCATTGTAGCCCCTGGAAGAGTGCAGATGGACCCGGCTAAAATTAGCGCTGTGGCCGAGTGGCCCACACCTGATAGCTGCAAGAAGGTTCAGCAGTTTCTCGGTTTCGCCAACTTTTACAGGTGGTTCATCAAAGGCTTTAGCGCGATAGCTGCCCCTCTCCATGCTCTTACCTCCTCTCAGGTGCATTTCCACTGGTCTCCAGAGGCAGAGACAGCCTTCCAGACCCTCAAGCGTCTCTTTAACTTGGCCCCCATCCTCACCATGCCAGACCCCCAGCGACAGTTTGTGGTCGAGGTAGACGCCTCCAACGAAGGGATCGGGGCAGTTCTCTCTCAACGGTCGGAGCAGGATGGTAAGATGCATCCCTGCGCTTTCTTGTCACGGCGGCTGTCCAAAGCAGAGCGGAACTATGATGTCGGCAACCGGGAACTGCTGGCGGTCAAGGTCGCCCTGGAGGAGTGGAGACACTGGCTTGAGGGGGCTAACCATCCATTCATTGTCTGGACTGATCACAAGAACCTTGAATATATCAGAAAAGCCATGAGACTTAATTCTCGCCAGGCCAGGTGGGCTCTTTTTTTTAACCGGTTTTCTTTCTCCCTCTCTTACAGGCCGGGGTCCCGCAACGTCAAACCAGACGCCTTGTCTCGACTCTTTGACACCGAGTCTGTTGCCAA
Organism: Seriola dumerili; assembly: GCF_002260705.1. Taxonomy (NCBI): domain Eukaryota; kingdom Metazoa; phylum Chordata; class Actinopteri; order Carangiformes; family Carangidae; genus Seriola; species Seriola dumerili. The sequence continues at coordinate 165,815 of NW_019174325.1, forward strand.
GGAAACAGAAACTATCCTCTCACTAACCTGTGTGGTTGGAGGGGTGACTTGGCAGATAGAGTTCGGAGGACAATGTTCGCCATCTCTCGGAGGTTCTGGTGGCCATCCATGGAGCCAGAGGTCTGGGAGTACGTAGAAGCATGTTTGGTCTGCGCCCGAAACAAGACGTTCTCCGGGTCACGTATGGGGCTCTTGCAGCTTCTCCCCATCCCCTCCAGACCATGGTCCGACATCTCCATGGACTTCGTCACGGGGCTCCCGGTTTCTCAAGGTAACACCATTGTCCTCACAGTGGTGGATAGATTTTCCAAGATGGCTAGGTTCATTGCTCTGCCGAAACTGCTCTCCGCCAAGGAAATGGCAGAGATCATGATGAACAATGTTTTCAGGATTCATGGATTTCCCAAGGACATTGTTTCTGACCGGGGGCCCCAGTTTGCTTCCCGGTTCTGGAGGGAGTTCTGTCGACTCATCGGAGCTAAGGCCAGCCTGACCTCAGGATACCACCCGGAGGCCAATGGCCAGACCGAACACCTCAACCAGCAACTGGAAACCGGCCTCCGGTGTCTGGTCGCCCAGAATCCCTCTTCCTGGAGCAAGCACCTGGTCTGGGTTGAGTATGCCCACAATTCACTGCCCACCTCAGCCACAGGATTCTCGCCATTTGAATGTGTATTTGGTTACCTGCCCCGTTTTTGCAGACAACGAGCCTGAGGTGTCAGTGCCCTCCGCCCATGCCGTGATTCGTTGCTGTCGCTGTATCTGGGCAGCCGCCCGGCAGGTGTTAATTCGCCAAGGGGACCAAGTCAAGAAAGCTGCGGACCACAAGAGACGACCTGCCCCAGCCTACCAGCCAGGTCAGAGGGTGTGGCTGTCTGCTAAAGATCTCCACCTCAGGGTCCCCTCCAGGAAGCTGGCGCCACGATTCATTGGTCCGTTCCCTATCACCAAGATTATCGGTCCTGCGGCAGTCCACCTTCGCCTGCCTCGATCCCTTCGTGTTCACCCTACCTTCCACGTGAGCCAGATCAAACCTGCAAAGGAGAGTCCGATGGTCCCAGCTGCAACACCTCCGCCGCCACCTGAGGTGGTAGACGGCGGTCCAGTGTACAAGGTCAAGCAGTTGTTGGCGGTACGCAGCCCGGGCCGGGGTAGACAATACCTGGTGGACTGGGAAGGCTATGGACCTGAGGAAAGACAATGGATCCCTTCCCGCTACATTGTAGACCTGAGCCTCATAGAGGACTTTCATAGGGACCACCCTGAACAGCCTGGGCCGTCAGGAGTCGGCCCTAGAGGGGGGGGGGTACTGTCACACGGTGAGGTCAAGTTGGGGTTTTGTCCTGTCTCCATGTCCTGTCATTTCCTGTTTTATTTTGAAAAGTAACTCTCCTCTCATTTCAGGTCACTTGCCCTTCCTCATGTGTCACCTGTCGGAGTGTCTTCCCTGATTTCTGATTGTGTCCACCTGTTTCCCATTGCCCTCATGTGTCTTATATTCTGTGTCTCCCTTTGTCTTGTGCCAGAGTGTTTCGTTCCGTTCGTGCACCCCAGCCAGTCGTCTTGTCTTGTCTCTGCCTAGTTGTATGTATTCTTTACCTTCATGCGAGTGATTTTTTGTTTGTAGTTTCATAGTTTAGAGTCATCTGTTCTGTCAAGTTTATAGTGATTTTTGTAGCCTCCTTTTGGAGTGAATTTTTGTTCTAGTTGTAGATTCTTAGGTGTAATTGTAGAGCTTCCATTTTTGAGAGCGCTTTTATTTTGTCTTTATAGTGTAGTGTTTCGGTTTTCCTCCTCAGAGAGAGATTCAGTGTTCATAGTATTTAGCTTTTGTCTTCCTCCTTGTTGAGTGATTTTCTGTTGGTTTATTCCTTTTGTTTCTGCAGTTTTGTCCCTCCATTTGGAGTGGTTTTTGTTTATTAGATTATTTTCTTCCTGATTATTTTAGTCTTATGACTTGATAGTATAAATTTCATAGCTGGATTATTTTGTCACTCACAGCCGAGGTTGGAGAAATATAAATAAAGTCTGCCTTATTGGACACTCTGCATCTGAGTCCTCTTTCTAGTCCAGGCCTGACACATGCAATGTAAGATGGAGGCCATCTTAGACAATACCAACCACCCTCTCTACAACATTCTGGCAGGACAGAGAAGCAGCTACAGGTGCAGCAAATGTCTCTTCACAGGAGATCCTTTGTTCCCACTGCCATCAGGCTATACAACACCTCAGCCAAAGGAAGTGGACTAATCTAATTATTATTGATTATTTATTAACCATTTTTATTGTTAGTTATTATTATTATTATTATTATTATCAACAATGAGTTAATGGACACATGAATTTCCCCTAGGGGATGAATAAAGTATCTATCTATCTATCTATCGATCTATCTCTCTGTCTATCTATCTGTCTATCTAATGAAATCATTAAGTGTTTTAGTGTGTCAGGCCATTGTCCATATTAGGAAACCACCTTCCTCAAAGCACTCTGACAAACAGCTACTGTAGGTCTGATATGTTACACAAACATGTCAGATGTGTAACGTACATACCTGGCCTGGCATCAGTCACAAGCCATTAAGGAAATTCATTATAAGGATATGCAGAGTTACGGACCTACAGTTAACACTTTGTGACTCTTCCCACCATCAAACTATCAAATTGATAGGAAACAGAGACAAAGGACCCCTCTTCCACAAACAGGCCATGCTTTTAGCATGTCTGAACGACACAGAACCAGACCAAAGTTCAAAGGGTCATCTCCAGAGGATTAACCAACGGACATCAGGCAACTGGAGAATATAGGCAAAATCTCCAGTTTGTAACAATAAGACTCTGTCTAATGATATTTGATTGTTTCTTATATAGGACAAGTAACAACAAAAGGACTGATTAACACTAAGGTGTGAATCCTGGCCTCTCTGTGCCATGCATGAGCAAACGCACACACACACACCAACCTCCCTTCCTCTGCCACTCTAGATAAGAGTCATAAACTGCAAACCACATTCCAATCCTGGGTAGTGACCAGCAGAACTCTCTTCACAGACACAGATCTAAGGAAGAATGTAAAATTAAATATCTAGCTGTTCTGTAACTCATGAGATGTTCCTATACAATAGTTTAATCCCAAACTTCTATCCCATAGAATGTTTGAAATCGTCACCTTCCTAAAATAATGGCCTAGGTCATTTTTTGACAAAAATGTTTTTTTTTTGCCTAAATCACCCCCTCATGATGCTGGCCACCTTTGGTAAAATCGCCTGAATCCTCAGTTGAGGGGAACATGCAATTCTACCCCTGTTGTATAATGGTCTATGTCAAAAGTGTGACTTAGGCCGTATTATTTTTGCCTAAGTCAAAAGACAATGTGATTTAGGCAAAAGGTTGACATCAAGCAAAAGAAAGTTGCTGAGGGATCCCGACGCAAGTTCTCATTGTCCTTCCAACTGAAGCTTCAGGATGGAACGAGTCTCAAAGTGTGCAAATCACTTTTTTCCACTACACTTGGTCTCCCTGAAAGAACCATTACACACTGGCTGAACAAAGACACAACTGACCATAACAAAGAAGTGGCATCTAAAAGTGGACCTAAAAGTGGCAAGCATGCAAAGCTTGAACCTGAAGTCAAGGATTTCCTTAAAGACTGGTTGAGGGACCTACCCACTGTTGATTCACACTACTGCAGAAGCACAAACACCTACAAAGACAAGATGTTCCTTCACCCAGGCACAACCATCTCCCAACTACATTGGGAATATCAACAGGCAGCTGCAACTGCTGGAGAGAGGGCCGTTGGGATACGATATTTTACAGATGTGTTCCATGAAGAGAACTATTCTGTATTCATTCCACGAAAAGATCAGTGTGATGTTTGTGTTTCATACAAGCACAGAAATATAAGTAAGGCTGAATATGATGCACATATCATCCAGAAAGATGAAGCGAGGCAAGAGAAGTCCCGTGACAAGGATTCTGCAAATGATGAGAGGTCGGTTTGGTCAATGGACTTGCAAGCTGTGCTGCTGTGTCCAAGAACTCAAGCCAGCAGCCTATATTACAAAACGGCAGGTCCATAACTTGACTTCTTCAACCTGAGATCAAAGGATGGGTACTGCTACATTTGGGATGAAACGGAGGGCAACCTGAGTAGTGAGGTATTTGCCCACCTTCAATACTGCCATTTTGAAGGTGTGATCCAAAACCATCCAGAACTCAAGTAGATCATCGTGTGGAGTGATGGCTGTGGTTATCAGAACCATGATGTGTGTGTGTCAAATGCATTCTCTGAGCTTGCAAGGAAATATGGGGTACTAATAACGCAGAAATACCTTGTTGCAGGGCACACACAAATGTAGTGTGATAGCATGCATAGTACCATTGAACGCAAAATAGTTGCAGATATCTTCACCCCGAGAGACTACGTCGTCATACTTCAGACTGCAAGAATCAAGCCATCACCTTACCATATGAAGGTGCTCAAGCATGATGCGTTTCTAAAAATGAGTGGATCTTACTTCAGTAGCATCAGACCAGGCAAAAGAGCTGCAGATCCAACTGTGCATGAGTTGCGGGCTCTTCAGTTCAGCAGTGAAGGCAGGATCCAGTTAAAGCTGTCCTTCTCAGAGGACTCTGCGTGGGAAGCATTGCCACAGAGGGTAGCGAAGACAAATGAACCAATATCATGGATAAGAATGTTTCCGTGTGCTCTGCCAGTTAAGGAGCGAAAGTTCCAGGACCTCCAGTCAATGAAACATGTGATGCCAGTGTCATCACTTCTTTGACAATTTGCCACATTAATAGGCATCAGTAGAGAATCCAGAAAAGTGGGGCTAGAGGGAGGAGTGAGGAGATGTGCATGCCTCCTCAGCATAATTCTTAGTTGCTTTGTTAGTTGAGCTTTATTGTTGATAGAGTTAAAGGTTATTTTGCCTAAGTCACAACGGCATGTTCAAAAATTTGCCTAAGTCATTTATTGCTCTTGTGTTACATAATTGGCATACACTGTTATTAGTATGTCAACAGTCATCTGTTGTAATGACCTTTTTGAGTGAAATCATTAATAAATGTTATATATTCAATGTTTTGTTAAGTTTTTTGTGTTTCCTGAAAAACCTGAAAAAATGACTTATGCCATTATTTTAAGAGGGTGTTGAAATGTAACATGTAGATTTTAAGACAATGTCCTTCATGTGACCATACTGTCAGCATCCTTCACACGAGGTAACACATACTACATGACTTCCAGAATGTCCATATTATTATTATTACAGTCAAAGAACTGCTGTGTAATCCACAATTATAGACTATTAGCTTTGGGAAATGTTTATATTGTTATTTGATCAATTAACCACTTGTATCATGATTAATTCCAGGTTTGAAGGATGTAATATGAAATCAACACTCCTATTACTCCTCTCTGCCATTATTAGTGCAAGTAGTTTTATATGTTATTTCATTTAATGTTTTGTGGTCATGGTGGAAGACGGATGTGCGAGTTTATAAGTAAACTCTAGAATTAAATTATTCCAAAGTTCAGTGGAAATTTACTCTCTTCTCCAAGTGGAAACACAGGAAAAGATGGGTGACGCCCCTGAAAGATGCGCCAACCCCCAGAGGATAAAACAGTCATGAACAATTCACACAAAGTCAGATAAGAAGAAAAGGCTTTAAAGGTGAGAAGAGGTCAGAAATGTTAGAAACGCAAAAAAGTTAGAAACTCGGTGAGATGCTAAGAAGGAACAAGATGCGAGAAACGAAGCTAAAAGCTAGAGGCTGAAAAGCTGAAGATAGAAAACGATGCAGAAACTAGAAGCTGAGAATTTTGCTCAAAGCTCAGAGTCCCGGCTCAAAGCCCGGATCTGTAGCCATGTAAACTCTTATCTCTAAGCTGCTAGCCACAAACTCATGGCTGTTAGTAATTTTTGCACTTTTCGTATCTTTTATTTTTCTTTGCCACAAGCTCCAAATAACATAATTTTTGTTTACATGCGCGATCTTTTATTTTTATAAGCCAAGTCAAGACCAACTGAACCAAAACAACAGAAGTGCCTCTGTCACGGTACGAGCAAGGAGAGGCCAGGACCCAAATGCAGAGTGTGAAAAACAGTTCTTTATTCACAAAAGTAGCAACGAAAAATCACCTTTAAAAGGGAAGTATCAAAACAGAAAAAACAACAGAAAATCACCGTAACGGGAAAAAACACTCTAACAGGAAAAAAACAACTAAAGGTGTCCAGGAGCAAGCTCAAACTGGGAAGCGAAAGTGCAAAGGAAAAAACTGGAGACAATACTTAGCGATCTTACGAACATGAGGCAGGGGATCGGCTCGAGAGCAGGGTTCGGGCGAGAAGCAAACTGAATACTCTGGCGACGAGGAAGGGAATAGAGTTGGCTTAAGTAGCCGGGCTGATTAGGGAATGCGGAGCAGGTGAGTCTGGTTGAGCCCTGCTGCCGAGGAGACCGCCCCGCCTCCGAGCACTCAGTCTGTGCAGAAGGAGAGAGAGAGAGATCAAAAAACTGCACAAGAGTCAGACCATGACAGCCTCAGGGTAATTTTGTAACTTTTAACCTCCTAGGACCTGGCGTCCACATATGTGGACGTCACATTTTGGGTTCTCTAGACCACAATACTAACTTTTTCTCAACAAGGGCCTGGTGACCACATTAGAGGACATTATTCTGCCACTTAGTGGTGGGAGAAGAGTGTAACACATTACAGATTAGATTCTAGATAGCAGACAACACACCCAGATGTTCAAATGGCCACTCCCGATCCCAACCCTGCCCTGGTAAAAAATTCAATCAAATTTCATGGTTGATTCTTGTTCAAATATGTATAAAAGTATTCAATCTTTGTTATGGAAGTAAAATTTTACAAAAGTTAGGAACTGTAATGATTTACCATGCCGCTAAACATGATGTCCACATATGTGGACAAAGGGACTTAGTTTTGTTAGTTAAGAAGCAGATGTATATGACTGGTACAGTTATGAGGCATCGGGTCGCTGCAGCAGTGCAGAAGCTACCAACTGACAAAAAAATGAAAAAGGACGGAAGAGGTACCTCAGCACAAGTTACCACTGAGGATGGAAAGATTTGCGTGGTAAAGTGGTATGACAATAAACCGGTATTGATGATGTCTGCTGTTCATGCTAGAGAGCCAGAAAACACCTGCCAGAGATGGGACAAAAAACAGAAACGATATGTGACCATCCCGCGACCAAGTATTGTCCATGAATACAACTCCAAGATGGGTGGAGTTGACCTTGTTGATGAGTTACTATCGAATGAATGGCCATACAAAGAAATGGACATTGAGGATGCTAATGCACTTTACAGATCTGGCTTTAGCCAACAGCTGGCTACTGTACCGCAAGGACCTCACTGTATGTGTCACACCAAAGAAAAACATCATGCAGTTCCTTGAATTTCGAATGGAAGTGGCCATGACCTTCTTGACTCAGCGTGACAATGACAACAACAATTCTGACTTTTCAGAGCCGGAAGATGACCCAGACATTTTAGTCCAAGGGAAAAAGCGTCCAGTGAAGGCAGTCCCCCATGTCTCAATCCGCAGGAGGGCTAATGCACATCTGCCAGAGGCAGTAAACTTGAAGAATGCAGCGCGCTGCAGAGCAAAAGGCTGCTCAGGGAAAACTCGAGTGCAGTGTGGTACATGCAAGGTTTTCCTCTGCTTACAGGCAGGTCGCAACTGTTACAGAGCCTTTCACACATAGGTGTAAACATGTTCCAATGGGGAAAAAAAATAGTTTGAAAATCTTTGTTACAGACATACGTCTTTCTGCAACTGTTTTACAGTACTTCAAATGAGCCATATTGCTCAAAGGGGCACAATTGTTCCGTCTCATTTTGTTTTTGCACTCAGGAAAATGCTGCTGTGTTCTGGCACCAAATAAATAGTTTTACATAATTACTCAACTGTGACTTTATTGGTTTCTATCTAAATTGAAGACGAATGTCCTCATATGTGGACATCATTTTTCTCAGAAACTACATCATGTAAAAACATAATTCTTTGTTGTTACACTCATCAGGTCCCAATCAGCCTAAATAGCAAAGAGAAATTAAAAATGCACGCCATGCAAGAGTTCGGGTCTTAGGAGGTTAATCATCATCAAGTTTTTTGAAGATTTTGACAACTTTAGAGTCATCTGGTCAACACCAGTCTCCTCTAAAAGTTATCCAGCCAAAGTGAAGAGCAATAGAGTTTATTTCTCATCAACCCGCAAGAGACGCCAGCAGATAACACCGCTGCACGACCGCCTGCAGAGAAGCCGAGCAGAAATCAAGAGTGCCCGAGACAGAAAGTCTCCTGGCAAACTCCACCAGAGCTGAATCGCTGAGACACCGGCAGAATCCGTCATCGTGATAATGGGACACGGCCTCCAGGAGAATCCACCTAGATCCTGCGTCTCCGGGGTTACCACGGCAACCACAGCCACCTGGGTTCCAGCCGAGGGTCTTCAGCTACAGCGCAACTCACAGTAGGCCGGTCTTAACACTCTGCTTATGACTGGGTTGATGTCGAAATATAGCAATATTTAATCATCAAACCTAATGCGTAGATGTAGTATCATTAGCTGTATAGCCATAGTGTATAGCCATAATATATTCTCTCCCACCATTGCCAACTCATCACACTGCTCATTTCCTTATTATTTTCATCTTTATGATTATTACACCTTGCATTTACTCTGTAGATGGCAGTTTTGTTAATAAACTCCTTTATTTACACCCAGCTGTTGCCCTGTTGTGTTCTTTTGACGTAGAGACTGGAGATCTATTGAATCGAGAAGTCATGGCTTCTGATATGAGATGATAAATTTATCAATGAAGTAATTCATTGTTATCCTCCCAGAGGACTGGTGCCCCATTTCAACGAGAGTAAATTCTAAATTATGGCGTTAATGCTACAGATGTTTGGCATGCTGGCTGTGTGAGTCCAATGTTTTCTTGAGATACAAGCCATCATTGCATCATTGACAACAACCAGGCTACTGTTTACTTACTACCATGTACCTAATTTATTTAATTACATTTGCCAGTGGGTTGATCTCTGCTGCAGCTGAAACAATCAACTAGCTAACTTTGCTATACTGTATATTATATAATTTATACAGTGACTGATTGTGCTATCACTCTCATATTAGCTTAACTGTCCCCGTTAGGATGGGACAATTATAATTATTTTTAGTACATAGAGTTTGGTGACCTAACATTATGTCCAGCATAGCTCCACCTATCATCAACCTGATTACTGTTCTAATAAGCCGGAGTAGTTGAAAGCTGATCTGTGGGTGTGCATGGTTCTTAAGTAAAAAACTAAAAATGAAATGAGGAGATGTGGCATGACTTGAGACTTAAACAGCTCTATGTAAACTCACTGGGAACTCCAGAAACGAGCCGAAGGGGTCGTAACACACGAAATGCTCGGAGGGCCTTGACGTCAAACCCCCCAGGTTTACCCCCAGACTGGCCACCAGAGTCAGCGTCTTTGGTTATCATCTCCAGAACCACACTGAACAACCTGAAGAGAAAAAGAGGGTTGTTGGTGAGGGAGAGGAAAAGTAAAGATAGATGGAGGCAGAGGTTTGAAAGAGAAGCAAAAAGAGGGAGAGGAGAGCAGTAATGGAGATGCCATCAAAACAGAGCAGAAAGGATGAGAGGAAAAGAGACAGAAAGCAAAGCCATGTGTCCTCTTTGTTCTTGTCTCTGTGTACATGCATGTGTGTAGTAAGTATGTGTGTGCTTTTATATAGTTTATGTGTGTATGTCTTTTATTTCTGTGCATATTTACCTTTAGCTTTTAACATTTCATCACAGTTTGCATCCACTGTGGCCAGGTTGTCTACTGATAAACCATCACTCTAAACAAGGCCTTGTGTGTGTATGTGTGTTTGTCTGTGTGTGAATGTGTGTCAAAGTACATGAGCGACTATATAAGTGAGTGTTTATGTTTGCATGTAAACCTATGGTTTGAGCTTAACTGTGCTCAAAGAATAATCTCACTGTTTGTTCGTGTACATGTTTTGACTGTGTGTGTTTGCACATATATACTGTATATATATTGTTAACTTGCTGCCTATGAACTCACCCCACAATGACAATGACAAAGTCCAGCATGTTCCAGCCGTTTCTGACATAGGAGTTTTGATGCATGACCAGGCCATAGGCAATAATCTTCAGAAATGTCTCTATAGTGAAAATGATCAGGAAGGCATATTCTACTGTTTCCTGCATGGAGAGAAAGTAAGAATGGAAGGGAAGGAGAGAGGGAGGAAATAAAAGAGAAAATAATAAAGATTATTAATCAAACCTTTACCAAAGAAATTCACTGAGCAAAATAATGTGCATGGGGGAATCGATGCAATGTTTAAGAGAAGTATAGGCTCAAAAAAGGAGAAAACATATTCCCTGGTTACCACAACATTTGGCATTGCAACTGATTTCTCTTTTTGTCAAACCCAACAGAAAAGTATCTTTGATTTGACTTTGATCCACAGCCTCATGATTCCTATTGACTTACACTTAGATGAGGTCCATGCGTCAAAAAAGGCAAATTGTCTAATAGTGTATTACTGTGTGTCTAATAATGACACACTCACACTTTACCGCAATTTCATTACTACATCAATCCTCCAGTCACAAAAGCCTAAATTTAACAAATTTTCAGGGTTAAGCACTTTCACTAAATGTAAGATGAGATTTAATTTGTATATCAACTCCAGAGGACATGCTGACTGGAATATTTTTTAACAAGGCTAGGTTAAAACCTTGTATATGGCTGGACCGCATGCGGTCAATGTGCGAAATAGAGGAAGTAATTGAAAACTGAAGCACTCTAAATAACTGACATCATCGCATCGTATTTGCATTCTGCCTAGTATCAGCTGGTTTCAGCCCTTTATCCATTTGCTTCTCTCCTCCTCTCTGTGCTCACATATACAGTATCACTTATGACAGCTGATTGATTTTGAAAGAGATGATTTTGAAAAATGATCAATGGGGAAACTCCAACGCTGTCTTGTGGCTGTGCAATGGTTGAATAATCAATCAACTCTATCACTCTCTCTGAGCTATTATTGTACAAGTAAATATAGCATAAATAACAGCTCAATCTTTGTCTTTAACTGATGTGTTTGGTGATTTTATCAGATGGCGTCACAGTTGCAGCAGAGCAGCAGTTTGGAAATGGCTTGGAATGGAAGTTAACATTTAGTCGTAATGGGTCACATTTCAATCACTATTTCTGACAACAGAAACAGAAAAACATGTAAATGAGAACAGCTTTATTGGGAATTCAGTCATGGGAAAGTCAGTCATGGACATTTATATATATAGGGCTGGCCCTTTAAAGTAAAATAAAATAGAAGCCAATGAAAACAGACAGTAATTGTCAAACAGTAGTCCACCATGTGTTATACTGAATCCCAGACCTTCTCAGCTGGATGACAAATGGCATAATTTTATCATCATATTTTATTCTAATATGCGCTTCTATATGCTAATATGTACACACACAAAAACACACACACAGCTGACTTGTATTTGAGGTGTATATTTGTGGGTGCACAAGTGTTTGTGAGCCAATGCAGCTTGGTAAATTAGTTTTTATGTATCTCTGTGCATATGTAAATACACTCTTCGTGTGTGTTATAAAGCTTAATAATGTAGTAAGAATAGTAGCAGCAATGCAGAATTTATTTAGTCAGTTCAAATAATGATAAACAAGATAGGCAGCAAAGAGAAGACAGATAAATGAGGTTTTTATCAGATCTGAAATCTACATGCATTGAAGAAAGTGAATCTCATGAGTGGGCTGAGTGAATGTCTGGTTGTAGGTACTGTACATATGTGTCATGTCCCATTTTCTGGATGGTGAGAACTTTACAGTTTTCTGTGATTGGTTACGCACTAAAAGTGAATTTATACCAGAGTATCATAACCTTAACTTTTGAAACCATGCCTTACACAAAGGAACCAAAGGTAAAAATTACATTTTCTACTTTACACTTTGTTTTCAGTTCTGCAACACACACTTGTAAAAAACACAACACACTTTTTCAAACTACAAAGCACACCTAAAATTTGCACCACACACATACACAGAAATTGAACACCACTCAGTCTGAGCCTTAGTGCTACAGATAGACCTCAGGTGAGCTTCTGTGAGAACTTTACAAACATGGAAGCAGTGAAAGTGAGAGGAAGAGGAAGGCATAGAGGGGGTGGAGGAAGAGGGCCAGAACAAAGAAGACCTGGCAACAGATGGACACATATGGACAATAGGGCCACTTTTGTGGACCATGTCGAATATCATGGACTGACACTGACACTTAGGTAGCCTGAGCAGAGAGGCCAGCTCAACCTCAGCCAGTATGTCTTCAATCACATTATGATGCATTCAGGTGTCCCTCGTAAACACAGCACAGGAAGTAGTTGTAGTTAGGAATAAAAAGACAAACTGGGCACTTAGCGATGACAAAGGAACTCATCAAAACAACATCCAAGGGAGAGATGTCACAGCATTGCTTGTGCTGTTTGATTGACAGATGATCTCTGGGAAATACAGTGCAGAAATACCAAAGCAATGAACACGAAGCAACAAAGATGTTGCCAAAAAAAAAAATTTATATAAAAGGTTTAAAAAAAAGTCATCCCAAAGATGAAAACTCTCCAGTCATATTCTATGTCCTGCTGCATCAACAGGGTGTTTCCATGGTAACATTGTGTCTGATGATGTTAACAAGACATTTCCACATACATCTATTTATCATATTTAGACATTGTTACATTTTATCACCTCCACCTTCTCTTGTACAGAAACACCTTTCACAACCCTACGTATCTCACTTCTCTTTCCTTTTCCCGTTTCTGTCTTTCCCACTCATAGTCTATCTTTCTCTTCCTCTCTGCATACATCTCTCTCTCTTTCTGTGACTCCCTTATTGCAAACATCTAGTCAGTTGGCAGCTTTTCAAGCCTATTAAGCCTAGCACTTCTTTTGTTGATTTAAAGGATGCAAACACACAAAGTGTGCTCAGACAGTGTGCACAAAGATTCACACAGACATATTCACACTCACTAAAAGACACTGATGACTACTGTAACACACACAGCCAGTCTTCACACCCACACACACAGGCAATACACACACTCGAACTGTGTTTCTGAAAGGCAGTAAGCCAACCAGACAGACAGTTTCACACAGATATCATAGATGCTCCTGGCAATGGTGATTTAGAGACAGCCAAGTTAGAACGTGTAGTTAAACATCAGCCATTGTGATACAGTGACACCAAAGCTAGCACCAGTGTGTTTTAGCTCTATAAGTGCATGTAGACTTTTTATTAATGCTGACCATTTTCCACTGCAGTCTACTTATGCAGAATTAGACACTAAAGGGCCATTTTCATATTCATCTGCTGAAGAGAGAAAATTTTTCTATGCTCACCTTAAATCTGAGTTTAACACAGAGACACAAACAAGATTCGTGACATCACAACTAGTTTGCAAGCCAATGTTGGAGTATTCCAGGATATTAAAGCTAAAACTGTTTAATGATTTATGCTAGTGGATAATTAGGTGCTAAGGGTCAGTTGTTGTTTAAACATCTCCCTCAGGGAAACTATTTACAACCACTGATAAAAATCACTCTATGGGCATGGGTAGGGGGCAGCCGGAAGAAGACAGAGGTAGAGATGTGGTAATTTATGTGTATACATTAACTGTCTTCCTTTGAGCGCGCTGAGCTTTAGGTTACACCCAAGGTTGGAGTCAGACGAGAAGGAGGAAGCCAGCAGAGCCAATCAGAAGACGACAAAACGCCCTTGCACATTTCTTTGTTTGTACCTGTATAAATACACTGGATCAGGGAAAGTTAGGTTGTCAGACTGTGGACTGACCAACACTTGTTATTGGTTAGGGAAAGCCACATCTGATCCAGAATTCTGTAATTGTTCATTGCTTGCTGAAAAGATTTACTAAACAAATTTAACTAAATTCTTTGGTGTGGACATTCACTGGTCTTTTGAGTATTTTGAACACTGCACTCACCCCGTGGGGGGTGAGAGTTTTTTTCTGCAAACAGCAAAAGCTCCTTCAATTTGGTGACCCCGACGTGATGCTTAACTGACCAGCAGCGACTGGATGACGAGTGCGGGAGGCAGGTGAACACTGCGGAGGAGAAAAGGGATCCCAAATAATAAGGTAAGCACCACCTTTTTAACAAAAGTGTGCAGATTGGACAAAACTAAATTATCCTCCAGCATGTAGTTCATTCTTCCTCCTGCTAGTATTTAATGGGTAATCTGAGTAAAACCAAGCAGTGAGCAAAAAGTTTGTATGTTGTACAAACTTTGCTGTACTATTATTTAGGTAGGGGGCTTCGGGCCTAAAGCCTACACCTTGTGTTTGTCACACCGTGGTGAGGTTGTCTTGTCTTGGGTTTGTTTTGTCCTGTCATTTCCTGTTTTATTTTGAAAAGTAATTCTCCTCTCGTTTCAGGTCACTTGCCCTTCCTCATGTGTCTCAGTCTGATTGCCCTAAGTGTTTCCACCTGTCCCCTATTTCCCTCCATGTGTTTAAATAGTCTGTGTTCCCCTTGTCTTGTGCCAGAGTGTCTTCGTCCTTGTCCTGCACCAGAGCCTTGATCCATGTCCACAGCCATCGCCATAGTAAGCCGTATGTTCCTCGTGACGAGTGATTTTTTTTGTTTGTAAATTTTTCTTTAGCTAAATTTCATAGCCCTTCGATTTCCTCGTTCAAGAGTGATTTTTTGTTTGTAAATTTTCTACCATAGCTTAGATTCATAGCCCTTTGTTTTTCCTCGTTCAAGAGTGATTTTTTGTTTGTTTACTTATATCATAGCTTAGATTCATAGTCCTTGGTTTTTCCTCTTTAAGAGTGATTTTGTTTGTAGCCATTATTTTATATAGGCAGGTTTTCCTCCATGCGGAGCATTTTGTGTTTTTTTGTTTCTTTTTATTAAACTTATTTTTTCCTCCTCTTGAAGTGTTTTTTTGTTTTCGCTATAGTCAGAGTTTAGTGTCTAGTATTGTTTATAGCCATTTGTTTGTCACTTGGTCCGAGGTCTCCGGTGAATTCAATAAAAGCCTTTTTGTTATCTAAAATCTCTGCATCTGAGTCCTGCTTTGAGTCTCGGCCTGACAGTGTTTGTACGTTGTAGGGGGCCTACACGTACTATTATTTAAGTAGGGGGCTTCGGGCCTTAAAAGCCTACATTTTGTGTTAGTAAATGTGTTCAAAAGGTGCCGGGGGCGCCTAGTCTTTAAACGTAAAATTGTGTTATTATAAGGGGAATGTTGGGTGGGCCTGGTGTATGTTAACCATACACGCATTTCCAAGAAGGTAAAGTATTGGGGTGGTTTGGATGGATAATTATTTCATGAATTAAAAAATCGGGATACTGTGTGAAATTTAAACACCCAGTAAGAGACCGCAGCCACTCCTTAGGAGGGAGCTGTAGAAGCTTGTCTCTCAGCAGCCCCGATTGACCTACAGGAGTCATTCATGAGATATTTCCATGTGTGAAGTACATTAATTAATTTGTAGTGTATAACTGAGGAATTGATTTGTAAACATGGAAGGTGAATTCAATCGTGAAAAAGCAGAGTCTAACATTCCCACCCTGAAAAAAGATTTTGGAGTTCCAGGGACTTGGGGAAAGAAATGGGAAATAATAAAAAAAACAATGTGCTAGTGTGTCAGCCAGAGAAGAAAAGAGGGAAAGTCTTAAAACATTTAGAGGACTGGTACGGAACAAAGCGACAGCTTGGCTGGTTTCCACATGACTGTAAAGAAGACATAAAAAAGACTCTCCAGACACGACTGACACCACTAGGACAAAAGACCACCAACTACACCACAAAAAGAGCCACCAGTTAAAAGAGTCATTAACTTCGATCAGGATATGGAACAAGGAATCAAGCATGCAAACTCAGGACAGGGGTTAGAAATTATGGGGAAATTGAGAAAAGGAGATAGGTGGGATGTTGAGAAAATGAGAGAACAGAGTAGACAGATGTCGCAGGGAGTTTGTGGAGGGCAGTATGATGATTTAGGGTTAGAGGGAGAGAGTAAGAATGAAGGTGACAGAGAAGGTGAAGAGAAGATATCAGGAAATATACATAGCGTTATAGTAGAGGGGACAGGATTAAGAAGGTCTGAGAGACTTAAAGAACGTAGGGAGAGGGAAGAAGGATTCCAACAGCCCAAAGACCTGCAGATGCCCCTATTTGGAGGAGGCATGCATAATATTCCAGCTAAACATAAATCATTCTCATTGGGTGACATGACAGCCTTAGTCAATCAGCTGCCTCCCCTTAGGGATGGAGCTAAACCATGGTTAAACAAATTATCACAGCTCACACAAGGACAAACATTGGCCATGGGGGATATGAGAGGCCTACTTGGTCACTCATGTGGCTCCTGGGAGAGTGAAGCTGCAGCTACAACAGGCTAGAGACCAGGCGACAGATAAGAAAGCTAGTGTTAAGCAACGTAAACAAATGCCGCAAATTTCTTCTACGGATGTTGTTGCTGCTCCAGCTCTTTCCCTATCCCCACCTCCCCCTCCTAACCCTTCCCCCAATCCATACCCTTACTACCCTGTACATATCCCAGTGCCAGTATTCACGCCAGGTCAGATGTTTCAGGGTCCAAGAAACCAGAGAGGGTATAATCAAAACAATGGACAGAGAAAGGGAGGGAGGGGAGGCAATAAGGGAGGAGTGGGAGGAGTAGGGGGAGTGAAAAACAAGGGATGCTTTATTTGTGGAGGATCATTGGGTCAATGATTGCCCTTATAACGGCTATGCTCGGCAGCAGGGAAGAAGCGGTGGTCCCCCAGGGGGGACAGCCTCAAACCCACCCCAGCAGGCACCCAATCCACATATGGCCCCAGGAGGATGGCCTCCGCATCCTGGTGCATGGGGACAGTTCCCACAGCAGCCATAGGGGTGCCAAACAGAGGGGGAACTACAGGGCTTTGGTAGCTCCCTGTTTTTCTCTGAAGGTGAATGGGGAAAACACAATGGGTCATGGTGGACACAGGAGCTCGCTACTCAACCTTGAGTGATCCACCTTGCAGACTCTCACCCACCTATGTTTCTGTTTTGGGATTTTCTGGCACTGAACAAAAACTGCCTTTCACGGAAGAAACTGTTGTGACTGTGGGAAACCAAACGCCGAGACACTCTTTTGTCTACGCACCTGACTGTCCTGTGAATTTGATGGAAAGAGACTTGTTGGTTCGCCTGGGAGTTGCAGTGAAATGTGCACCTCAGGGAACAACTATGCATTTTCCAGATGGAACTGTGATCACCTGCAGCTCTTCTATCGATACGTCTGTTAAGCAAATGCCCCTGGGTGCCTCTGCTCCATATACTGCTGCTGAACCACCAGCTGATGTATACTGGGTATTGTTAAATACAGAAAATAATTCCTTGGTATAACAATTTGATTTATGGGCTCCGTAGATTCACTCTCTCAACTCCTACCACTCTGTTCCCGACCCTCCCCATTGTACTTTATCTGTCACAGGCCACATCTTTGGCGCCCCCCAATTACACTCAACTGTTTTTTCTTGACGTTTCTGAGAGACAAGTGTCTGCATATGGTGTTCTCTATCAGAAACAAAGGGGGATTACACTGCAGTGTACTGTTTGATCTACAGGAAAAAAGAGCCACTCCATGTGTCAGATATGCAGCAGCAGTTGCTAAATTGACAGAAAAAATCGCACATGTAGTCATGCACCACCCACTGATAATCTTAACCTCTCATGCTACAGTTGCATTTGTGACATCCTCTGCATTCACACTGGCACCACTAAGACAGAGCAGGATTCTGAAAGTGCTAACACAACCACACATAACATTTGTACATCAAGGAATCAACATGGCAGAACATTATCAGAATATTGGAAGGGACACCACAGTGTTGCATAACAACTACACAGGATAGGACCAAGGTGAGGACTGATTTGAGTGAAACACCTTTGGTAAATCCTGAAGTGGAAATGTATACAGATGGCTGTTGTTTCAGACATCCAGATTGTGGGTTGCAGGCAGGATACGCAGTGGTGGAACTAGGGATAGATGAGACGCCCAGAATAGTCAAATAGGAACAGATGACAGGAAGCATGTCAGCGCAGAAAGTAGATTGGTGATGATGTAAATATGGAAACAGTCAAAGCAGCACAAGAAACAGCATCAGAAGAGATAAAGACTCAGTGGAAGTCAAAAGGGGGACAACAAAACAGCCAAGGAATATGGCATGTAAATAGTCAGGTGATAATGCCCCCTCAGTGGCTACACAGCATGTTGACACAGACTCATGGACCTGACCACAGGAGCACTGGACAGATGACACATGACTTACGACACTGGTGGATTGACGGTAAGAATGCTGTAATCAAAAACTTTTTTAAAGACTGCTCAGTGTGCCAGACATGTAATGTAAGACTTTAGCCTTTAGAGCAGAGGCTGGCAAGTATCCAGAATCAGCTGCACCAGGTCAGAAAATCACTATTGATTTCACAGACATGTTAAACCGTGAAGGTGGGAAAAGTTATTTGTTGGTGATTTTGGACTCCTTCTCACGGTGGGTTGAGGCCTATCCCACCGCAAAGGAGGACGCCACATCAGTGATAAAATGTTTGATAAACCACTACATTACCACTCACAGTTTTCCCAGACTAATTCGCCCTAACAATGGAACACACTTCAAAAATAAAGACATGGAGAAAGCTGAGAAAGCATTAGGATTAAAACATAAATATGGGACTGTATATCACCCTCAGTCTCAGGGCAAAGTGGAGAGAATGAATCAGACATTAAAAAACAAATTATTGAAAATTGTAATGTCTTTGGCCCTCTTGGGTGTGAAATCTGCAGTAAACAGGGAGACTAGTTTGACTCCTTTTGAGTTACATCACGGCAGAGAAATACCTGGTCCAACTCACTCCCTGAAAGAGATTTCTAATGTGGGCTATAAACCATTGTTATGGCTCACATTCTGTGGCCTTTTAATCCATTCTTTTTAGCACCACCTTGTGGCAGTTCGTGGTAAAAAACATTGTTAATTCTAAAAGTTGCTGAGTGGTCAGTTCTGATCAGGTGACTGAGGTTAGGAGTTAAACAGGAAAAGGGATTCTACACAATTGCTACATGCGGTCTCCCAGACAGAAAGTGCCTCTCTCTTTGTGTTTTCTTCACGTTTGTGCCTTGGAGAGCCTTTGCTTGTAAGTTTGTTACCTTTCTGTGCTTAAATATAATTTAGAATTCATGTGTGAGTTAAAAAACGAACTATTTTATGATAATTCCATGTTAAAATGCTAAAGTTAAAAACAGGTTAAGCAAAACGAAATGTAGCTTCTTGTCATTTATACATAAGCAATGAAAATTCATTTGTGCTTTACTTTCAAGAATTGTTTGTAACCAAAGCCTGTAATTTGTGTTTATTTCAGTTTACAAAAAAATTGATGGAAAGAAGAGAAAAAAGACTCAGTAAAACGCCTTAAATCAACTACTGTGTAAGACTTTCTCTGAATCCAGTCGTCTGTTCGCTATCTGTCAGTGGTGTCAGCACACAGGACAGAATAGTAAAAAGCAACTTCACCAGCGGGCACTACAGCATCAAGAAAACAAGGTTCTGTGCAGGCACAACTCTACGCTTGAAAAGGTCTTCATACTCACCTCTTCTCACACATTTTGGGAAGAAAGCAACTCATGATGTCGCATACTGGTGAAGCCGTCAGTGGTGTCAGCACACAGGACAGAATAGTAAAAAGCAACTTCACCAGCGGGCACTACAGCATCAAGAAAACAAGGTTCTGTGCAGGCACAACTCTACGCTTGAAAAGGTCTTCATACTCACCTCTTCTCACACATTTTGGGAAGAAAGCAACTCATGATGTCGCATACTGGTGAAGCCGAGTTGGAACAATCAGCCCTGCCACTGATCATGACATTACGGAAAAAGACGCTGCACATGAAGCAAAATCACTGTTCTCTGCCTCATCCACCTCATCTAAATCATTTTCAGCTAGCAGAGCGGCAGCGAGAGCACGCGCTAAAGCTGAAGCTGCACGTGCACGTGCCTCTTTCGTCCAGCGAGAAGCTGAATTGAAAATACAAGAAGCCCGTCTAGCTGCAGAAATGAAAATAGAAGAGGCTCGCCTGGCTGCTGAGTTGAAGGTCAAAGAGGCGCATATAACAGCAGAGTTATCAGCTTTGGAGCAGGAGAAGGAGGTAGCTGTAGCTTTGGTGGAAGCCGAAGTCCTCGAGGCAGCAGCAACAGAAAGCGAAGGTAGAAAGGGCAATAGGAGCCACCATGATACTGTTCGTATCGCCATAGAACGCACCCGTGACTACGTCGATCAGCACTTTAAGCTACATCTGAGCGATGCAGAGCCTCCAGAACTCAAGCCATATACACCATCCTTGTTACCGCTCATCAAACCTGAAGTCCAAGCAGATATGAAACAGCACACCCCTGGTCTAGAAAGCGGTGCTTCTCATGTCACACCCAAGAGTAACGTTCCTGCAGCGCGGCAGGCTGAGAGGGCAACGTCAGTGGTTCGTAAACGCGCCACGAGGGATAGCGACAACCACGAGGCACAGCAACCTGAAAGGCCAATGCCAGCAGTTCATCACCAGCCCCTTGCTAACCCCCCCTTTGTTCAGCCAGATGTGTCCTCTTTCAACAGGGTGCCATTACGGCCACATACCGATGACAGGACTGGTATGAGTGATATAGCAAGGTACTTAGTACGTCGAGAGCTTGTGAACTCTGGCCTTGTCAAGTTCAATGATCAGCCAGAAAACTATTGGGCATGGAAGTCCTCATTCCGCAATGTCATTGAAGGACTAAACTTAAGTGCAAACGAAGAGCTTGACCTCTTAACAAAATGGTTAGGAAATCAGTCTTCAGAGCACGTCATAAGGACCCGTTCAGTACACGTCGCCAGCCCCAATATAGGCTTAAGAATGGCCTGGACCGCCTAGAGGAGTGCTACGGCTCCCCCGAAGTAATTGAGAGAGCTCTCTTTGAGAGGATAGAGAACTTCCCTAAAATCGGCCCCAAGGACGCCTTAAAGCTCAGGGAGCTGGGAGACCTGCTAAGGGAGTTAGTCTGCCAAATCAGAGGGCTACCTACCTGGGCTCTCTTACCTTGACACTGCCAGGGGAGTCAACCCTATCGTTGAAAAGTTGCCATTCGGTCTGCAAGAGAGGTGGTTAGCTCAAGGCTCTCAATACAAGGAGCAGCACCATGTCTCCTTTCCTCCATTTGCATTCTTCACAGACTTCATATGTAACGAAGCATGCAGAAGAAACGACCCTAGCTTCACCCTCTCAACAGTCCCTGCAAATTCATCAAACAGCTCCCACAGATTTTCTACAAGTCAACCAAGGCCGGAACGGGTGGAAAGGAGGTCAGGATATGTCAAAAGTCACGTATCTGCTCACAAGACTGAAGTCGCTCTGCAGCGCTCAGTTTCTCAGTCAGATAGTTCAAGCAGCAAGTCGAGTGACATCGACAGGCAATGCCCTATCCACAAGAAACCCCACCCTCTAAAAAAGTGTAGAGGTTTTCGGAGCAAGTCACTTGAAGAGCGCAAGGCCTTTCTTAAGGAGAACGGTATCTGCTTTAGGTGTTGCTCTTCTACTGCTCACCTGGCGAAGAACTGTGAGGCAGCCTTAAAGTGCAAAGAATGTGAGAGCGACGGCCACATTGCAGCGCTTCACCCTGGACCCGCTCCATGGACTATTAGAGACCCCTCACCAGAGCATGGCGGGGAGGGTGAAGGAGAGACACTTCAGTCAACAGTCACCTCCAGGTGCACAGAAGTGTGTGATGTAGATAAGGAGCCTAGATCTTGTTCTAAGATCTGCCTGGTTAAAGTCTATCCCAAGGCACATCCAGACAAAGCCATCAAGGTCTATGCTATTCTAGATGACCAAAGCAACAGGTCTTTAGCCAGGTCTGATTTCTTCGACCTCTTCCAAATTAGAGGGTCAGACTCGCCATACACTCTCCGTACGTGTGCAGGGATCACTGAAACATCTGGGAGAAGAGCAACAGGGTTCATGGTGGAGTCACTGGATGGAAGGACACGTGTGATGCTTCCCACACTTATCGAGTGCAATCACATGCCAGATGACCGGTCGGAGATCCCAACTCCAGCAGCTGCAGAGCACCATGCACACCTGAAGTCCATTGCCTACAGCATACCACACCTAGACCACGAGGCTCAGATACTCCTGCTTCTGGGTCGCGACATCCTTCAGGTTCACAAAGTCAGAGAGCAACGCAATGGTCCTCTCAACGCCGCATACGCTCAAAGACTTGACCTTGGCTGGGTCGTTGTCGGCAATGTCTGCTTGGGCTCAGCCCACAAACCAGAGGCCGTGACTTCCTTCCGGACCAACGTGCTTGAAAACAGACGCCCATCTATCCTAACTCCATGCCCCAAGCACCTTACAGTCAAGGAGAAGTTTGGCACCAAACCACAGGTTGGCACCCCTCTTCACAGCCTTCCACACGGTACCCCAGGACTCAATGGTCACAGCCTTGGCAGCACCATCTTTGAGAAGACGAAGGATGATGATAAAGTGGGTCTCTCCATTGAAGACAAGCTTTTCCTAAATCTTATGGACAAAGAAATGTTTATAGACGATACCAATAGCTGGGTGGCGCCCCTTCCATTACGATCCCCACGGCAACGGCTCCTAAACAATCGAGCACAGGCTCTCAACCGCCTTGCCTCCCTTAGGCGCACCCTAGAAAGAAAGACTGAGATAAAAACTCACTTTGTGAACTTCATGCAAAAAATCTTTGACCACGACCAGGCCGAGTTAGCTCCACAGCTGCCAGAGGGAGAAGAACGATGGTATCTACCCATCTTTGGCATGTATCACCCTCGTAAGTCAAATCAAATCAGAGTCGTGCTGTGCACATAGAGTTGATCGAGGCAATGAACACATCAAGTTTCATTAACGCCTTGCATAGATTCTTTGCTGTGCGAGGACCTGTTAGGCAAATCCGTTCCGACTGCGGAACTAACTTTACGGGCGCCTGCAAAGAGTTACAGATACTCCTCACTGATCCTAAAGAGCCCAATATCAGGAAGTACTTGGGTGAAGAAGGCTGCACTTGGGTTTTCAACCCTCCCCACTCCTCTCATATGGGAGGAGTTTGGGAACGAATGATTGGCATCTCCAGACGGATACTAAACTCCATGCTGATGCAAACCAGCCCTTCACGTCTCACTCATGAGGTGTTGTCTACCTTTATGGCGGAGGTCACGGCAATCATTAACGCCAGGCCACTCGCATCTATCTCTTCAGACCCAGAGTCACCTTTCCTTTTGACCCATGCTTCCCTCTTGACACAAAAGGTGTGTACTCATCCTCCTCCTCCAGGAACCTTTGACTGCAAAGACCTCCACCGCCAGCAGTGGAGACAGGTGCAGCATCTGGCTAACACATTTTGGAACAGATGGAGACGTGAGTACCTGCCGACACTCCAAAGTCGTAGCAAATGGCAGGATGTGCGTCCTAATCTTAAGGAAGGTGACTTGGTTCTGCTGAAAGATAGCCAGGTGAAGCAGAACGAGTGGCCCATGGCTCGGGTGATGAAGACATTCCCTGACCAAGATGGAAAGGTCAGGAAGGTTGAGGTCAAGGTCACAAGATCTGGATCAGCAAAGACTTTCTTGAGGCCAGTCTCCGAGACGATTCTTCTCAAGTGTGCTGAAGAAACAGACTAAATTTAGTCCTCCCTATTGTTCAGATATGTTCAGGAAATTCAGTTAGTGGTATTTAAACAATACCAGGCGGGGAGTGTTATGGCTCACATTCTGTGGCCTTTAATCCATTCTTTTTAGCACCACCTTGTGGCAGTTCGTGGTAAAAAACATTGTTAATTCTAAAAGTTGCTGAGTGGTCAGTTCTGATCAGGTGACTGAGGTTAGGAGTTAAATAGGAAAAGGGATTCTACACAATTGCTACATGCGGTCTCCCAGACAGAAAGTGCCTCTCTCTTTGTGTTTTCTTCACGTTTGTGCCTTGGAGAGCCTTTGCTTGTAAGTTTGTTACCTTTCTGTGCTTAAATATAATTTAGAATTCATGTGTGAGTTAAAAAACGAACTATTTTATGATAATTTCATGTTAAAATGCTAAAGTTAAAAACAGGTTAAGCAAAACGAAATGTAGCTTCTTGTCATTTATACATAAGCAATGAAAATTCATTTGTGCTTTACTTTCAAGAATTGTTTGTAACCAAAGCCTGTAATTTGTGTTTATTTCAGTTTACAAAAAAATTGATGGAAAGAAGAGAAAAAAGACTCAGTAAAACACCTTAAATCAACTACTGTGTAAGACTTTCTCTGAATCCAGTTGTCTGTTCGCTATCTGTCAGTGGTGTCAGCACACAGGACAGAATAACCATATTATGTGAAAATAAACGCTCTGGTGTCAGAATTCTCTATCCCCACAGATCCACCAACAGGAAAGAGCTTCTCCACACGGGAACAGGAGCCAGAGCTAGGATCAGGAGGACCTCCCAAGTTCCTGTATCTGAAGGCCATAAAGAGGAAGTGGAGTGAACCACGGTGGACAGGACCATTCAAAGTGACAGCCAGAACACACTTGCAGAACACAAAACTGGCTGGGAAGGGTTACAACTGGTATGACCTCTCTCAGTGTGCTAAGAATGCCACAGCACAGGAGAAGAAAGCCGAGAGGAACTAAAAAAAAAAAAAAAACATTTTTTAACTACGGGTGTATAACCGAGTTCTATAATTGTTATTTGTGTGTGTGTGATTAAAACAGAAACCAGCGCCACTCGTCTGGAGGAATCAGAGAACGAGGTGGAGGATGGTGGCTGAGGAGGAAAGTAGTCCCACAGGGGAAGGTTAAAACATTAGGTATGGGGGGAGGTTCCGCCCCATCGCAAGGTTGACCTGTTGAGGATGCAGACGATATGTTGAACTCAGTTTGTTGAGTTCAAAAGGGGGATTTTTGGAGTATTCCAGGATATTAAAGCTAAAACTGTTTAATGATTTATGCTAGTGGATAATTAGGTGCTTCACCAACTGTGCAACTTACACATGTGATCTGCAAACTTGAATTTCTAGTGCTAATACTGTACACTGGAATTTACTTTTCAGTGAGGTAAGAAACATCTTTTGATCAGAAATTACATTGTTGAAATGAAAAATATTAGCTTTTTCATAGATTCCTGATCTTTAAATGAGCTAGCAGATTTTAAGACTTTTAAACTCAGCAATGGGACTTTTTTTGTGGAAAACATCATTTTAGACACAGTGTTTTATATGTCATAAAACATTTCTGGAGGGACTAGAAAAATCAATAAGTAGACTTACTGGAACTCTGCAATTCATAACAACACAACACAACTGTATTTTTGTGGTAATGCTGTTTGAGGCTGCACTGTTACCTCAAAACAATAATAAAAGTTTGACAAAAATGAATGTAGACTTGACCTTCATTGTGATGAATTATATAACTCATTAGTCTGCCATTTGATTTTCCTACAATAGAGCAGTAATATGAAATATTTTCAAAGGACAAATGGACAGAAAACACGTTAAATCATTGCTGTGGTTCTTTTCTGCTGCAGAACAGCCCACACTAACTAAAAAAAATCAAAAAAATTAAACTTAGTGTAGTGGCACATTTATACACTGCCTTTGTTACCTTGAGACAGTGTGTTGGCCTATATATATAATTTAATTGTAACACTATTAACAGAGGTACACTCTATTTTATAAAGTTATTTTGCAAATGATTGTTGTATTGTTAGCTAAACTGCTGCTTATTTTCTGTGTGTTAAGGTATACTTTGTGATGAAGGGTTACATATAAAAAAAAATTACACACATTTACAATAAGTAGACCATTTCTTAAATGCCTGAGCCAACTGTATCCCAGGAATTTTCCTGCCCATACAAATGCAGGATGAACTGACACCCAAACCAAAGTGAAAAATAAAATCCCAGAAACAATGACTCTTGCAGACAAATTGTTGCAACAACAAAAGCAACAGCCAGCAGTTTTCAGAGGGCCGGTGCATGCACGCAATGCCATTTAATAATAATCAAAACTGAACACTTAATAGTAAAAGCTTAGCAGCTGGAGGCCTGCAAAGGGCTTTAATCACTGTGGGTATCCGAGCCTAGGTTATTTATGTTTTAACCAATGTGTGTATACTATATTTCAACTTTAGTAGTAAGTAATTTATTTTGTCTGAGCAGGTAAATAAAAATCAATGATTAAACAATTCTAACAGGAACAGCAATTTCAAAAAGTTTTTATACACTTTATATTTTCAAAATAAAAAATATTGTTATGGGTCTGTGGACAGTTTAAATTCTGCTATTTCTCTAATACAGCAAACTAAAATGAGACCCAGCCAAAAGCAATTTTGTATTTAAGCCCCTAGTTTAGGAAACTAAATAATAATATGAGGACTCATGCTGAGCTCATGTAACCTCCCTCCCCTCCTCCATGTAAGGTTCATACCTGATGATAGCTATAATACACATGGCATGATGTTACATAATAAATATTAAATCCCTATTATTTTTCACATCCCCAGGGGGGGTTCCTGGTTAGTAAGTGGAGTGTGAGAGTAACACGTGGCTCAGGCCTGAAGCTGTTTTTACCTGAGAAAACTAGTGCAGTCAAGTGAGGAACAAAACAACAAGTGGCACCCAAACCCTGTCAACCTTTTTCTCCTTTTGTTCTGATAGAAATGGGGAGGAGACTGGGAAATGCAATGACCACACTAGTATACTGAAGAGAGAGAGAGTTGCTGTGTTCGGTTTTGTTTTGTTTCATGTAAACACCTTCCCAAAAGGATAAATGACGCAGTTAAAGTCACCGGGTCCCGCTGCTGTTGTTTCCTGTGTCTACATTAAGTGAAGCACACTACACTAGTGCATTATGGTACTCTCCTTTTGTGTTTGTAGTATGTCTGTGATAGGCATAATGTTGCCATGGAAATCCGGCTTGTTTCATGTGTGGGCAGAGAATGAGACTTGAAGTTGTGGTACTCCAGACAACAGCCTCTTGTTCAGCATACTGGGTCAGTATGATACATTCAGTGAATGCTCAGTTCTTTCACTTGGACATTTTCAAAATAATATTATTATTATTATTAAATCTTTTTTCGCCAACAAATGCCCTTTAAATCTGCAAGACTAAAGTGAGAATTAGCAGTATTCCACACATAGAAGCTGAGCGAGCAGTATTAAATCATTAAGTAGGTTTTTAAGTTTATATTTGTTTGAATCTATAAAATATAATTCCACAAATGAATTACCCCAATGTCTCTGGAGAAGGACAGTTTAATTGGAATAAATAAATAAATAAATAACTACAGAAGTACGAAGTAAGATCAATATTATATATATATATATATATACATATTTAGGGTCTCAATAGATTATTCATGTTATTATATGTTTGTGTGATACATATGTTTTGAGGTTGTTTTTATCTCAATTGACAAGGCCTCACAGTTTTTGCATAATGCTAATCAAACCTCAGCTCCACCCAGGTTCCACCCATGTTGGCCAAGCTTAGATTTTCTGGCTTCAGTAAAACAAACCAAGTAGAGACCTCACTGAATAGTACTTCAGAAAAGTATGGAAGATTCCATGAGCCCTATGCACATGTTTTTCAACAGTAGGTAATTCCAGTCGGCTAGTTTGTTGTGGAAGAAAAAGGGCTAAGTGCCTTTGTCCTGCTTTCCGTTAAACTACCTTCCATGGCTTTAAGATGTGTTTACCCAAACATACAGCCAAGCACAACACCCCGGCACCCAAAGCAGAGAGAAAGTGAAGCAGCTTAATTGATTTAAGGAGGAGCAGTGCGTCCTTTAAGCTCCCAAATCCCCTGTTTTGGGAGCTGGACAAGAAATTTTGGTTGCTTGAGCTGAAGCAAGCTCATCATTTCTGCAGAGGATGAACAAAATGTCCTAGATGATGTTTTTGCATTTACTGACTGAGACTGTGGAGACTGTTTTCAGTCAGTGGGAGTCAATATCTATCTGTAGAGTTTGGATTAAAAGAACTCAGAGTTGTGCCATTATTTTAAAAGATTTAGGGCTCTGCAACATACAGTATTTAATTGACTGACCTATAACTATGGTGTAAGCAATGCCTCACAGAATACGTTGTCTCCTGCTTTGAAACATGATTCAATACCCTGCCATGTTTTATCAAATAGTCACAACCAAGGTGCAAGAGTATAGAGCAGAGTCGAGTCATGTTAAAGGTACATTGAGGACTTTTTGTTAATATTTTTATGAGTGGTCCCCATTTTGTTAGTATCATGCAAACATAGGAGTAAAATTAGGTCGTGGCCGGCCAGAGCTCCTCCTCCTCATGTCCAAATCACACCCTACTGGATCTGAGCTCTGTTTCCTTCAAAATCATATCATTATATCACCTATCCCAGACTACTACAACCAGAGACATTTGATGCGATTTCTACACCCAGACCGATGTTAACACCAAGCTTTGTGGTATCAATTATAAGACGTCATCAAATGCACATTCCTTATGCCTTTATTTGACAGGACAGTGTTGAGAGAAAGGAAATGCAGGGACAGAGCGTTTGACAAGTGAAACATTGTTGCAAGATAACTAATTAATGTCAGTATGTGATTGTCACAAATGAGCAATGTTTTTCAATGTATTTATAGTTTCATATTTATGCACTTTTCTCATACTCCTTTCATTTTCATATTTATAGTTATAATAATAGTATAAACGGACTGCTGTGCACCTTCATTGTGATATATAGATAGATAGATAGATAGATAGATAGATAGATAGATAGATAGATAGATAGATAGATAGATAGATAGATAGATAGATACTTTATTTATACCCTAGGGGAAATTCATGTGTCATGTTGTGTTGTGCTTCTTGTATTCGTGTTGTGGCTTTTGTATTCATGTTGTGGCTTGTGTATTCGTGTTGTGGCTTTTGGGTTAGGGTTGTGGCTCGTGTATTCGTGTTGTGGCTTGTGTATTCGTGTTGTGGCTTGTGTATTCGTGTTGTGGCTTTTGGGTTAGGGTTGTGGCTTGTGTATTCGTGTTGTGGCTTTTGTATTTTGTTGACCACTGTACCCTTGTGGTATCTGGACATTTCAATTTGAGATACCAAAAGGGTTGCGAAATGTTTCTCATGTAATAATTTAAGAATACTAGTTAACAAACTTGGTAGATTATTAGTCAATATTATTGTTACGTCATTACATAATTGTTGTAAATGTGTTAGCCATAATCTGCAGTTAATTTAATATGATTCCATTTCTTAAATTACAGTTTATTATTACAGTTGCAACATTATCGGCTTCCACATAACACCTGACCACATGTAAAGTTTACACAGGACATTTGTGAGGGAGAGAAATACAGTCAGTAATGACAGTATCCAATATTAAATTGTTTGGTAGGTTTTGACTGCTTTGAAAACTGCAAACAAGCAGTGCTTGAAGTAAAGCATTAGAGTAGTCACATCACAACAGGGCAGACAAAGAAAAATAAGAGTAGGGGAGCAGAAAAAGAAAGGAGAAGGATGAGGGACAAAAAAAAACAATAGAGGTACATACAATGGAGAGACAGACAGAAGAAAAGACATCAGTGTTGTGTGATGTTTTCAGGACAAACAAAAAAAATGTTGAAATAGAGTATAAAATTGAATTGTCCATCAGCTCTCTGATAATCTGTTTGTGAGCCCTCATTGAACTCCACAGACAACGAATCATTGTTGTTAAACCCAACACAACAAACTGCATCTTGAAATTAAACACATTTCTTTCTCTCTTTTTCATTCACAACAAAGGTTGTATTTATTGCAGGTTTAGTGCATCACATTGCATTATACTGCAGTTCTCTGCATGGTTACTACTGGCTACTGTATTTACACTCTGTCTTTAGGCTGTTCATTGGTGTGTTCCATAAAAAGTGTAACTCGTAGCAGCAATGGTGAATTGGCTGTACTTTGCAAGTGCCAAAGTATGTTGTGTGAATCTTCACAGATAGATCAACAACTTAATTTTTTTGTGCTGTCCCCTGCACATGTCCACCTAATTAATTATCTGAATGTGATTTCAGTTTCAGATTTCATGAGTTTTTCTCATGTATTTCCAAAGATAGTGCTGATGCTAGACCATTAGAAAATATACCTTATAGCATAAAATATAGGCACGAAAAGGCACTATTTGAACAACATAATGTTTTAAACCACAAAAAGAACCACCAATTTCTCACAAATATGATATTTTGGAGAAGCAATGTACACAACTCAAAACAATTGTTATGTTAGCGAGCAGTGACCTCTAGTGGTCATAATAATTATGACGTAGCAAAGGAGGAAGTTAGGTAACATAGTTACAAAGTCCCTGTAGAGAGGAGGTTGGGTGAATGGCTAGGTCAACAAAACACAGGACTTAGACACAGGAGACCAGTGTCTGAAACCACTCATTGACCAAATCATTGTTGTTTCTTCAATCCATGATATCCTGTTCCACAACCTTAGAGGAGAAGGTCCTCTAACCTTAAGGAAGTAACCCAAACCATGACTCTGTCCTAAAACCAAACAAGCTGTTTTTTTGCTGAAACCTAACCAAATCATGCCTGTTAAATGTACATTGTACATGTTACTTATGGTAACAATGATGTCAAAGGTCTGGTATGCCTGCTGCTGTAGGGGCACTATTGTGGGAGATGCTCCTGTGGATTGTATCAGAGTAGGGCAAACAACCTATATGATGGTTTAGGTTGGAGGGCTTGTTGCAACATTTAGGTTTTTTGCTGTCAATTGTAGGTTTATTATTTTCTTTACCATTATATTAAGGAATAGTTTGACATTACTGGGAATATGCTCATTCTTTCTTTTGCTAATAGGTAGATACTAGAGCCAGCAAGTAGTTATATTATCTTAGCATAAAGACTGGAAACAGGGAAACAGCTAGAACAGCAAAAATAAATCTGCATATCAGTGTCTCTACTGCTCACTAATTAAAATATCTCATTTGTTTAATCCATACAAAAACCAAAGTGTGGTATTTTGGAGCCCAGCCACATCTGTTTCTGGTGCAATGATAATCTGCTGCCAAGCTAATGATTTTGTCAAATAGAGCAAACAAAATACTTGGAGCAAATGTGCGGCACTGGCAGTGCTTAAAACCTAAAGACAGGCAGTACATACTTTGAAATTGGCATCATTTAAATTTCAAATTAACATTTATTGTCATTGGCATATCCATTTGCATTAATTTATGAATTAATATGGGTGATTCATACAGTATCTGTTGTTATTAGCTGCTTTATAATGTATGAAAAGCTTCTCCACATATGATTATGAACCAAAACAGTAGGTGTGGTTGGAGAGACATATACAGTCCATGCTTCCAAGACTTACTGCTCTGCACTAGTCATTAGGTTTGTATGATTTAAATAGGGTCCCTTAGTTTTTTTAAGGAGATATCAGATATAACTAGAGGTGTAGTTACATGTCTACAGGTATGTCAGCTGCGATTGGCCATACACCCTTCAAAAGGTAAGTGGTATGGCAAATGGATTTACAGTATACACACGTCAAGACACCACTACATAACATATTAATAAAGAGCTTTAGAGGTGCTCGTATTTATTGATTTATTTTTTTATTTTGCTGTTTCATTTTTAAGTGGACCCAAGCTTACCAGCTGCTGATGGTAGCCTCATATTTCCCCAAATGTTGAACTATTCCTTTGTAGCGGACATATCTAGCCTGGCATCAGTCACAAGCCATTAAAGAAGTTCACTGTAAGGAAACGCAGAGTTATGGACCCAAAATTGATACTTTGTTACTCTTCCCAACATCAAAGTATTAACCTGATAAGAAACAGAGATAAAGGACCCCTCTCTCACAAACAGACCATGCTTTTAGCATGTCAGAGGGATACACAATGAGACCAAGGGTGAGAGGGTCAGTGCCACAGGATCAACCAATGGACACCATGCTAACTGGAGAGCATAGGCCAAATCTCCAGTTTGTAACAATAAGACTCTGTCTATTGATATTTGATTGTTTCTTAAATAGGAAAAGTAACATCAAAAGTACTGATTATCACTAGGGTGGCTCTCTGTGCCAGGTATGAATACACACACACACACACACACACACACACACACACACACACACAAACCAACCTCCCTTCCTCTGTCCCTCTCTAGATAAGAGTCATAAACTACAACCCACATTCCAATCCTGAGCAGTGACCAGCAGAACACTCTTCACAGACACAGATCTGAGGAAGATTACTATATATAATTAAATATCTAACTGTTCTGTAACTCATGAGATGTCTCTATGTAATACGTCAATCCCAAACTTCTATCCTATAGAATGGTTGAAATGTAACATGTAGTCTTTAAGACAATGTCCTTCATCCGACCATACTGTCAGCATTCTTTACACAAGGTAACACACACTACATGACATCCAGAATGTCCATATTATTACTATTACAGTCAAAGAACGGCTGTGTAATCGTATTAGCTTTAGGTTTATATGTTGTTTCATTGTTTAATGGTCATGGTGGAAGATGGATGTGTGAGTTTATACAGTAGGTAAACTCTAGAATTAAACTATTCAAAAGTTCCATGGAAAATGACTCTCTTCTCCAAGTTGAAACAAAGGAGAAGACGGGTAACGTCCCTGAAAGATGCGCCAGCCCCCAGGGGATAAAACTGTTGTGATCAATTCGCACATTGCTCTAAGACCAGCTGTTATCCCCAAACTCCTGGCTCTTAGCTCCTAGCTTTTAGCCCTTTTGCACTTTCTCCTTTATTGTTAGTCTGCGTTTTTTGTTCTTTCTTTGCCACGTGCTCCAAGTAACTTTTTCTTTGTCTAGCAAGTGCGATCTTTTGTTTCATAAGTCAAGTCAAGACCAACTGAACCAAAACAGCAGAAATTTTTGTAACTCTTAGTAATTATCACGGTTCATTTTTGAAGATTTTTACAGTTTTAGAGTCATCTTGTCAACGCCGGTCTCATCTAAAGTTATCCAGCCAAAGTGAATTGCATTAGTGTTTATTTCACATCAACCCGCAAGAGAAGCCGGCAGATAACACATCTGCCCACGACCGCCTGCAGAGAATCCTACCAGAAATCAAGAGTGCCCGAGACAGAAAATCTCCTGGCAAACTCCACTAGAGCTGAACCGTTGAGATCCTGGGATAACAGGACACGGCCTCCTGGAGAATCCGCATAGATCCCACGTCTCCAGGGTTACCACGGAAACCTCAGCCGTCTGGGTTCCAGCCAAGGGTCTCCAGCTACAGTGCAACTCACTGTAGGCTTAACATTCTGCTCATGACTGGGTTAATGTCGGAATATAACAATATTTAACCACCAAATCTCATTCGTAGATGTACTGATAATTAGCTGTATAGCCATATTGTATTGCCATAACCATAGACTATATATAAAAATGGATGTGGGCTGCAGGGCTGAGAAGTGAAGCCAATGCAGAAGTGACTTTAAGTGCAATACCACTGAGGGCTGCTAGGGGTTAGCTCCAAAAAACTCTCTTTCTCTATAGAAATACTCAGTGAATAAATTTTTCCACAACTCATTACGGTATCATGGGCTAAATTCATACCTCTTGTTCAGTGTTCTGGTGGTCCATCTGAAAATAATCATGTAATTAATTAGATATTAGGCCTTTCAAACAGGTATTTTTGGGGGCGTACCTGTTTGATTGACATGCCTGGTCTGCATTGACTGATAAACTGACGATGCAGGCCGGGAGGTCAGTCACAGGATGATTAGTCACAGGAGGATTAGTAACCGGAGGACAGCGCGGATTGTATGTGCATCGTATTGAATAAGTTGTCTTAAATTTCTATAATTTTCTCAATATTTGTCGGTGGAGGAGGAATTTTACACTGACAGTTTTGCTGTTAGTTATTTCGTTTTAATGAGTTTTCGATCCACGGTAATTATGGCTCATTCTTAGGTACTACGAACAGACTGGTTTGATGCTGATATACAGTGTTTGGTATGGAAATGTTTATTTAACGTCATATAGTTTTAATGTGTACGATGTTCCCTAAAAGCTAGTGCATTTTTTCCTACGTGTTTTCACCAGAGAACATCCAAATCAATATTAGAGTTAATGAGAATTACGGATGCACTTTGCTAACCTAGCTAGCTAGCTAGTAACTTAATGTTTGATATGCTAACCGTACCTGGTCCTAAACATGCAAAAATTTGCAAGAAAAGAATTTAATGTAGTTTAACTCAGCATCATGTTATTAGAAAAAAACAGTCGCTGATAGCATTTTCCTACATGCAGCAAAACATTCAGGCTTATCCCATTAACTTGTTTTCTGTCTCCTCATCTCTCTGGTATCGTATTGTATTGAGTACAATACACAATGAATAGAAGAACATTATCTTAGGGGTAGGGGGTAGGGGTTTGTCATTTAATATTGTAAACTCATACACAGCAGTCCTCAACTGAAGCAGACATTCATGCACCTATCCTGACAGTTGATATATGTGTGTGATTAATTGTGATTGACCATGTCTTAACTAAAGTGTTTGTCTTTTACTGTCATTCAAAGGTATCCTCACTGAAAACTGAATGACTGGTTCCTACAGAAGGACCTCATGAATGGAGACTGCATGGACATCCTTAGTTTTGAAATGGGCAGTGATGATGATAATGCCAGGAACCACTTCCAGTTCAGCTTTCTCTGATTCGGACATACCAGCTGTTTAGACATTTGTTTGTGTATTATTCTCTGTCCTAAGTGTTCATAGGCTCAGTTTCTTGCCTTTTACTTAATTTTTGCTGTTGTTGATAGATGATAATAATAACAATAGGATTTATAGATATCACAGTTTTTACGATTGCTTACATTTTGAAACCTGCACGATTTGCACAACTATATGCACATTCTCGGCCTCACAATTTTTGCAAAACACTACACACAGTGTTTTGCAAAACACCAATTGTGTACATTAGACACATCATTCAAAACTGAAAGCCTTTGTGTGTTAATTGCTAAACACTTTCACTGAATCATCACACTCAGTTAGCAATCATCGGAACTCAGGATGCACATGTGAAGACAAATGTAAACCAATCAGATCACACAGAAATCACAGCTTGATCACCATAAATAGTCAGGTTTGCTCTTTGGTGTGACCAATGATGGAGGTTAATTTTTGAAAGAATTAAGAGGAAGAGGCGTTCGAGTAAGAGGAGGAAGAGCAAGAGGAGAAAGAGGCGGACCAGAAAGAGGAAGAGGAACAAGAGGACACAGGACAGGGAATGGCGAGAGGATGGGTCAGAGGAAATAGGACAGTTCTTACAGATGAGATCAGAGACAAGATAGACAGTATCTGCAATACTGTATAGGCCTACTGTATTTTACAGTACAGTATGTTCATTTCATCAGCTTCCAAACTTTACACACAAACACCAAATATATAGACACAACTGTGCTAAATCTAAAACAATTTTCACTTTACTACTTTTCTAATGATATATGGTAAGTATAAAAACACTATTACTGTATGTTTTTGATATTTCTCATTTGTAGCATGCTGTAAATATGAACACAAATGCAATGGGGAAACAAAATCATTTTATTCTCAATAGTGAACTGAAGATGATGTAGCGTTAATGCCATATTTAAGAATTTACTCTCGTTGAAATGGGGCACCAGTCCTCTAGGAGGACAACAATGAATTACTAATTACTATTTATCAATCTCATATCGGAAGCCATGACTTCTCGATTCAATGGATCTCCAGTCTCTACGTCAAAAGAATACAACAGGACAACTGGGTGTAAATAAAGGAGTTTATTTAACTAAACTACTATCTACAGAGTAAATGCAAGGTGTAATAATCATAAAGATGAAAATAATAAGGAAATGAGCAGTGTGATGAGTTGGCAATGGTGGGAGAGAATATGTTATGGCTATACACTATGGCTATACAGCTAATGATACTACATCTACGAATTCGGTTTGATGATTAAATACTGCTATATTTCGACATCAACCCAGTCATGAGCAGAGTGTTAAGACCGGCCTACTGTGAGTTGCGCTGTAGCTGAAGACCCTCGGCTGGAACTCAGGTTGCTGTGGTTGCCATGGTAACCCTGGAGACGCGGGATCTAGGTGGATTCTCCAGGAGGCCATGTCCCATTATCACGATGACGGATTCTGCCGGTGTCTCAGCGGTTCAGCTCTGGTGGAGTTTGCCAGGAGACTTTCTGTCTCGGGCACTCTTGATTTCTGCTCGGCTTCTCTGCAGGCGGTCGTGCAGATGTTATCTGCTGGTGTCTCTTGCGGGTTGATGCGAAATAAACTCTAATGCTCTTCACTTTGGCTGGATAACTTTAGAGGAGACTGGCGTTGACCAGATGACTCTAAAGTTGTCAAAATCTTCAAAAAGGAAAACTTGATGATGATTAAAAGTTACAAAATTACTCTGAGGCACTTCTGTTGCTTTGGTTCAGTTGGTCTTGACTTGGCTTATAAAAATAAAAGATCGCGCATGTAGACAAAAATGATGTTACTTGGAGCTTGTGGCAAAGAAAAATAAAAGACGCGAAAAGTGCAAAAATGACTAAGAGCCATGAGTTTGTGGCTAGCAGCTTAGAGCTAAGAGTTTACATGGCTACAGAGCCGGGCTTTGAGCCGGGACTCTGAGCTTTGAGCAAAGATCTCAGCTTCTAGTTTCTGCATCGTTTCTCGCTTCTCGCATCTTCTTGTCATCTGGGTTCCTCTGACTTTTCTTTCTCTTCTGGTTCTCTTCTGGCCTGTTCTGAACTGATTTTTTGGAACTGCACTATGTGAATTGATCATGACTGTTTTATCCCCTGGGGGGCGGGTGCATGTTTCAGGGGCGTCCCCAATCTCCTGTGTTTCCACTTGGAGAAGAGAGTAATTTTCCACTGAACTTTGGAATAATTTAAATCTAGAGTTTACTTATAAATTTGCACATCCGTCTTCCACCATGACCACAAAACATTAAGTGAAATAACATAGAAAACTATTTGCACTAATAATGGCAGAGAGGAGTAATAGGAGTGTTGATTTCATATTACATCCTTCAAACCTGGAGTTAATCATGATATAAGTGGTTAATTGATCAAACAACAATATAAACATTTCCCAAAGCTAAAAGTCTATAAATGTGGATTGTCGGCAGTTCTTTGACTGTAATAATAATAATATGGACATGCTGGATGTCATGTAGTGTGTGTTACCTTGTGTGAAGGATGCTGACAGTATGGTCACAGGAAGGACATTGTCTTAAAATCTACCTGTTACATTTCAAACATTCTATGGGATAGAAGTTTGGGATTAAACTATTGCATAGGAACATCTCATGAGTTACAGAACAGCTAGATATTTAATTTTACATTCTTCCTCAGATATGTGTCTGTGAAGAGTGTTCTGCTGGTTACTACCCAGGATTGGAATGTGGGTTGTAGTTTATGACAAGATACATTTTCTTTTCTGGTTCATGCACTCCTTGATTTCAGTGTTGTATATGACGGGTTTGATTTGTGTTTTTCAGGTGACTGTAGTCCCCCTCGTTCTAACTCTGTAGCCTATAAACCAGTATGTGTGCATGTGTGCATGCTTAAATTGATTAGAGAGAAGGGCTGGCGCATCCCTATCATGCATGACATGCCTAGATCAGCTGGGAGCATCACACACACACGCACAGAGCAGACGCAGGTTCACTCGGTGTCACTGACCCTCAGTGATGACTACACAAGCTGACAGAACACTCAATGCCATGTGGTTCAGATCAGTGTGTGTATGCGGTGTGTGTGTTCAGTCTAATCCTGGTCATCCCCCATCCCTCCCAACAGGTAGCCTACTGCAGCCTCCCATAATGCCCTATTTGTGACCAAGAGCTGATGATGCCTGGGTCACATGATGTAAACAGAAAGTCAACAGAACATTAAAATTTAAAATTTTCAGATTGGCATTGCAAACAAGTTGTCTTGGTTAACACAAAAAAACGAGCAGAATCCAAATGACATATCATAATTAAATCTAACTATTAGTAAGGAAAAGACCACAAAGTGTCACATCTGTTCTCCTCACCCGAAAATCGGAAAAGAGATTGCAAAAATGTTTCATTTATTTCTCATATAGAAAACTATGAGATCTGAGAGAAACGAACATGAGACTGTAGCTTATTTCTCCTGTCCTTCATTTCTTTTCTTGAGAAGAAACCAGCTCCCAGTCTAGGTCCAGGAGGCAGACACCCTCTCTACATTTAAGATTAGGCTTCAAACCGTGGTCTTTGATAGGGCTTATAGTTAGAGCTGGCCCAAGTCAGTCCATCCCTTAGTTATGCTGCTATAGACCTAGACTGCTGAGGGACTCCCATGATGCACTGAGTGCGCTCTCTCTCTCTCTCTCTCTCTATCTGCATTTATATTGTATTACATCATGTCACTCACTTTATATTTTTTCTTTCCCATAGTTTGTGTTTCTCCTCTCTGAGTCTCTCGCGCTCTCTACTCATTCTGCAGGTATCTCTGTTTTTGGAGCAGCAGGATCCAGATCTGCTATTACAACACTCATTATTATTATTATTATTATTATTATTATTATATTTATGTACTTAGTATTTATCCATTTATTTGTGTTATTGATAACACTAGTACCTATAGGTATTAGTATGATTATTTTCACTATAACAATTAACGATTAACAGTACATACTATATATCCCCCCTCTTTCTCCTCTAAAACCCAACCGGTCAAAACAGACCCCCCCACCCTGAGACTGGTTCTGTTGGAGGTTTCTTCCTGTTAAAAGGGAGTTTTTCCTCCCCCGTCGCCAAGTACTGTGGGAACTGTTGGGTTTCTCTCTATAATACAGTAAGGTCTCATATAAAGGTGTAAAGGTATAAAGTGACTAAGTGATTAGTGATGTAGCGTACATACCTGGCCTGGCATCAGTCACAAGCCATTAAAGAAGTTCATTGTAAGGACATGCAGAGTTACGGACCCAAAATTGATACTTTGTTACTCTTCCCACCATCAAACTATCAAATTAATAGGAAACAGAGACAAAGGACCCTTCTCTCACAAACAGTCCATGCTTTTAGCATGCCAGAGAGACACAGAACCAGACCAAGGGTCAAAGGGTCAGCTCCAGAGGATCAACCAATGGACACCAGGCAACTGGAGAACATAGGCAAAATCTCCAGTTTGTAACAATAAGACTCTGTCTATTGATATTTGATTGTTTCTTATTGTTGGAAAAATTGTGATACTTTATGAATAACATAAACATCTTAGAGGGAAACTGTATTATCCTGTATTATCCTGAGAAACTGTATTATCCTGAATAGAACTTTCTATTATTGTAAGACAGGTGTTGTCCGAGAGGAGCGCAGTGACCTTCGCTGTTTCTCCCGGCCAGTACACCAAAACATTAACTATGATAAGG
Organism: Seriola dumerili; assembly: GCF_002260705.1. Classification (NCBI taxonomy): domain Eukaryota; kingdom Metazoa; phylum Chordata; class Actinopteri; order Carangiformes; family Carangidae; genus Seriola; species Seriola dumerili. The sequence continues at coordinate 205,393 of NW_019174325.1, forward strand.
CTCTATTATGTCTGGTCTCACGGATTCTGTGTATAAAATTCTATGTGAATCTTGCATCCGTTGAACATTTGCACTGTGAGCTCTGGTGTGTAACTTGTTCCCTTGCTGCAAGAATAAATATCCTACTCTTATAATTTTCAGACGGTGTTCCTGAGTTTTATTTGATAATTTTCCTAACAACTTGGTCCTTCGAGCCGGATCTCAACAACCTTTCCTACTGTCCAGGACAGGACCTGAACCGTGCACGGGGGAGTCTGGGACTCCTGAACTAAAAGTCCTCCAGCATAGAAATTTGCTGTTAAAAAGAGGCCAGGATCTGCTGGACTGTGGGAAGGTGACGAGATCCACGAACAGAGAGAAACCAGGACGTCTGAATCATAAGGTAGGAAAGTCAAGTTAAAGACTATAAAATAGGTAAAGTCAAGCCAAAGACTATAAAATAGGGTGAGTCCAAAGTCTGTGTGAGAAGACTACAGGAATAAATAACTCCGTGCCGCACGTTAAAGAGAAGGCCTAAAATAGTTCAGGGAACTATGAAACAGTAAACTGGGTTTACTAATAAAAATAAAAAAATATATATATATATATAAATAAATAAATAAATAAAAAATTTAATAAAAAAGAAATTTAAAAGGGAAAAAAAAAAAAGGTTGCAACGGGGAGTTGATAGAATATTTTCTGAAAGTGGTGTCTTGATGAGTAACAGAGAGGGGAAACCTCACGGTGTCAACAAACTCTCTGGCCGTGGAAACCTAACGGTGATAACTGAAGCGGTGCTCATCAAACAGGACCAGTTGCTCGGGTGAACTCCATACAAACTGGTTGGCCACAGATAAGAAAATGGGGAATTGCAGTAGTTGCTGTTTTAAAAAAAACAATGATCCGATCACTGGAGATGTAAAATTAATGTTCATAAGGGACCAGGATAACATAAAATTCTTAAAAAAAAGTGGGAAAAGAAATATGGATTTTTGGGAAAACTAGTAACGAGTGACTGTCAGGAGTTAGTGAGGAGAATAGAAGAAAAAACTAAGGGAAAACCTAAAAAGAGTAAAAATGAGGGTCTTATACAGGCAAGAAACTGGTTAGCAGAAGCAAGGAAAAGGCAAGAAGGAATAAAAAAGGGTAGAGAAGAGGAAAAGACAAAGACTGAAGTAATGACTTTGACTGACAGAGAGGATGACAATGTAGTAGTGAGGAGAGGCCACAGAGCAGACATTGCTTTGGGACCAGTGCCAGATCCTCCACCTTACCCAGACCCAGACTTAAGACAGTTAGAACAGACAGGTCCAACAGCTCCTCCACCAGCACCCACAGTTACCCCATTAAAAATGCAGAAAATGGATGAAGGGAGAGAATTAAGATCAGGGAGAGTAGGGTCTGTTTGGAGAGTTGTAAACCAAAATAAAAACCCACAATCCTATCCATTGCAAGAGACAGAAACACTCCCACTAATCGAAGTGCCAAATCCACATGGGGATGAGGCACATCCAACAATGTTTGTATACCGACCCTGGACTAATGAGGACGTAGAGCATTACTATTCTAGACTTAAGGAGATCTTTGACACATATAGCGGAGTTTCTCCACCTGCAGACATGGCTAATGACAGTCCGTATGAACAACAGCTCAAAAATGCTCTCCTCAGTGGAGTCCAACCTCAAATCAGTAGCTTCGTAATGAAATACATGATAGATTATCGTACTGGACGTTTGACTAGTGTTCTGGAATATTGTAAACATGCAGAAAGCCATTTTAAAAATAAAAAAAGCAAAAAAGGGGGCAGGCTTTTGTGTTTACTGATGAGGGAGGTGAGACTGTGTATTTTCAGACAGAACAAGGAAGGGGACGGAGCCGGGGAGGAAGGGCTGGTGGACGAGGCAGAGGGCGTGCACCACAGGATGACGGGGACGTTTGTTACATCTGTGGTAGGCAGGGCCACTGGGCACGTAGCTGCAAAGTAGGAAAAGACCGACCCCGAGGAAGGGGGGGAATGGTGACGACTGGACAGCATGACTGGAGGAAGGTCAGACAAAACTTGCACCACACACAGAAACAGAGAGTGCAGGAGAAGATAGTGAAACACTGAACTTACAACATATTGATTTAATGTTAAATCAAGAAATAAAACCAGAAGTTACTCTAATAATTGGAGAAAGTGAAGTAACTTTTCTCTGTGACACCGGAGCTACACGATCTGTAGTACATCCTGACGATGTACCAGACATAATGAGATCCTCCGATGTCATTTATGTAAAATCATCAAATGGAGATGCAGATAGGGAAGAAAAAAAAAAAAGCAGCACAAACCCATATGGATGTGTTATTGAGCCATGGACAGTGTCATGTCTCAACAGGGGGGATGGTTCATGCAATAGAGCAAATGTTTACAACATATGGGCTTACAAATTACTCTAAGAGTTTTTGTTCAATGTGTGAAATCTGCGTAAAACATAATCCACAAGGTAATCTAAGACCTAGAAGAGGACAATTTCCAAAATCTGAGTATCCATTCCAACACATTTGTATGGATTTTATTGAACTTAATAAATGTGAGGGGAAGAAATACTGCCTGGTAATAATCGATATGCACACACACTAACAGTTGCAAAAGCTTTGGTTAAAGAAACAATACCACGATTTGGTATTCCTGAAAGAATTTATAGTGATAATGGAACACATTTTGTCAACAATATCATCACTCTAATGGCAAAGAATCTAAAGATAGAATTAAAAAATCATTGTGCATACCACCCCCAATCAGCAGGATTAGTGGAAAGATTTAATGGAACAATAAAGTCCAAACTGAGGAAAACTATGGAGGAAACGGGAAAGAATTGGATTTATTGTTTACCACTAGTAATGTTAAACATACATGTAACACCAACAGGCACAGGTCTTACACCATTTGAAATGATGTATGGGAGACCTTACGTGATCCCACAGTTGAAACCATTCACTCGAACTGATGAAGCAGCAGAAGAGACATTAGCTGATTATATGAAGAAAATGTTGACTAACAAAAGTGTTCAATCTGCTAACTCTGTTCCAACACAGGAGCCTGAACAACAAACATCTATCGTTGTTCCGGGGGACTGGGTGTTTGTCAAAGTCATTAAAAAAAAGACCTGGTCCAGCCCAAGGTGGGAAGGACCGTTCCAGGTTCTCCTGACCACACCAATAGCAGTAAAGATCGCAGAAAGAGGCTCCTGGATCCATCTCTCACACTGTAAGAAAGCACATCAGCTATCTTCTCTGGAGAAAGACTCAGGTGAGACCTAGATCACTGACCTCAGCATCTCCATGGGATAGTCTGGCTACAAAGGGGAGTGAAACCAACAGGGTCACTCGTCTCAAACCAGTGAAGAAACCATCAGTACCTGGAGATAGTAGGAGGGAAGTGTCTGGGGTTACTGGCTTTCTCCGAAAGAGACTCTGATGACAAATGAACAAATAATTGATTTAAATTATATTTCTATTTGCCAAATATCGAAAGGGATAGCTTTTAGTGAAAACGAAGATTCTAGCATTAAACTGCTTACTATATTTACTGTGTTGTTCCTAGCATAGCCATTAATGATTTATCTGTTAAATTGAGTTATTTCTTAGAAATGAACATGGAGAGGCCACGACCATGGCATCCGTTTAGACAACCAGGCCTCTGTGGCCTCAGGGGTACAATCTGTTGTTTACTCTGTATAACACTTATCATTATGCTCCCAATTATATGGTATGAGTTGCAGGTAAGCAAGAACCAACACCCACTCAATGAGACCGAGACGACCACTGACAGAACCCCCGCTGAAGAGGAAATCAAAGTAGGGAGAAGATCATTGAGAGGTAGTAAGACACCATTAACACTAACCTTTATTGAGGGACAAAGTAGTGCAGCAAAGTTCGATCTCTGTTCTGTCATACATTGTGGTCAAAACCAAGAAGCCCATAAGAGGTCAGACAAATATATCTGCGAAACTTCTCAAACAGGTTTTTCATATGATCAGTGGTGTGGTTATTGGGATTATGTCATCAGCAATACTAGTCCGTATATCTGGGGTTACAGACCAGGAGGGGCCTCAAGTGGAAAACCACTTAATGGTCGACTAACGCTTATTAAAGGACAATCCTCACCAAATTGCAAAAGAGATAATTGTAATCCATTACTGATAACCCTAAAGGATCCACAAGTGAGTGATAGCGGTTTGTATGTTCTAGGAGCCTATGAATCAGGCACCGACCCACTTGGCCAGTTCATCATAAAAGTAAATAAAAAACAGGAAAGCAGTATTCCAGAGCAACTACAGAAAAACATTGTGACTTACCTAGATCTCACTAATGCAACTATAATGGATAAAGTAGCTATTGAGACAGGGTTTGTTGAGACAAATGAATGGCTTCGATGGTTAATTTATACTGCACAAAACAATAAACCAAATACAACTAACTGTCTAGCATGTGCGGCAGCCAGGCCTGGGTTAGGCACAGTTCCATTTCCCTTAAATCAAAACAATGATCCAGATGGATTTCAGTGTATGCTCAGGCTATTCAACTCTCCTAACCCTCTCAAGGACTGTACCATCTTGCACTATCTGTTCCCTCCGACTGCAGAAACCCAACCGCCTCACTTCAGCCCGTATGCAGGTAATTACACCTGTATCGAGCGAAGAGGATCGGGGCAGGATGTGGGGGAGCTGTCGTGGTGCAACGTTACATTATCAACTAACGGCACAGGCATTCAGGACGACTGGTTAAAGGACCAGTCCACTCCTCGCGCTGATGTGTGGTGGTTCTGTGGAGGTAAAACACTGAGGTCAATGTTACCTTATGACTGGAAAGGGAAATGTGCTCTGATCCAATTAGTTATGCCATTCTATGTATTGCCCTTGACTGATACTGTAGCATCAAAAGGAATGTTCAAATCACATAGAATAAAACGCAGAACAAATCCTCTCAGATCATTTGATACACATGTATACGTCGATGAGATCGGGGTGCCTCGAGGGGTACCCGACGAACACAAAGCTCGAAATCAGGTAACCGCAGGATTTGAGTCATTGTTCTTTTGGTGGGTTACAATCAATAAAAATGTAGATTGGATAAATTACATTTATTATAACCAACAACGGTTTGTGAACTACACACGAGATGGGTTTAAAGGTATAGCTGAACAATTAGAGAAAACAAGCCTGATGGCATGGCAGAACAGAATGGCCCTGGATATGCTCTTAGCTGAGAAAGGAGGTGTTTGTAAGATGTTCGGTGAGATGTGTTGCACCTTCATTCCAAACAATACAGCCCCTGATGGAAGCATTACTAGAGCCATCCAAGGCCTGACAGCTCTCTCACAGGAGCTGGCAGAAAATGCTGGTGTAGACAACCCCTTTACCAGAATGATGGAGAATTGGTTTGGGAGGTGGAGTGGATTAATCTCTTCTTTTCTAGTCTCTATTTCAGTTGCAGCGGCTCTTCTTTCTGTCTGTGGTTGTTGTTGCATACCATGTCTACGAGGACTCATCCAAAGGCTGATTGATACCGCCATAACAAAAACTATGATGTACCAATACATACCAACTGATATTGATGTTGATGAGGTTGATAATGAAAGTATTGTTTAAAAATGTGCCTTGTGATGATGGGTGAACGAACTATGAAGTACACTATGACAATCTGTGAAGAAGAGTAGTGTGTGGAAAATACGGATGAACCTAATTCACTTGTATGTATATAGTAAGAATTCTTATTGTGTGATGAAATGCTTTAAATTGAGTTTTTATTTTCTGGAAGTTCATAAAGTATTAACAGGAGGGAAATGTTGGAAAAATTGTGATACTTTATGAATAACATAAACATCTTAGAGGGAAACTGTATTATCCTGTATTATCCTGAGAAACTGTATTATCCTGAATAGAACTTTCTATTATTGTAAGACAGGTGTTGTCCGAGAGGAGCGCAGTGACCTTCGCTGTTTCTCCCGGCCAGTACACCAAAACATTAACTATGATAAGGCTCTATTATGTCTGGTCTCACGGATTCTGTGTATAAAATTCTATGTGAATCTTGCATCCGTTGAACATTTGCACTGTGAGCTCTGGTGTGTAACTTGTTCCCTTGCTGCAAGAATAAATATCCTACTCTTATAATTTTCAGACGGTGTTCCTGAGTTTTATTTGATAATTTTCCTAACACTTATATAGGACAAATAACACCAAAAGGACTGAGTGTCACTCAGGTGTGAATCCTGGGCTCTCTGTGCCATGCATGAACGCACATGCACACACACACTAACCTCCCTTCCTCTGTCCCTCTCTAGATAAGAGTCATAAACTACAACCCACATTCCAATCCTGAGCAGTGACCAGCAGAACACTCTTCCCAGACACAGATCTGAGGAAGAATATAGAATTAAATATCTAACTGTTCTGTAACTCATGAGATGTTTCTATGTAATAGTAAAAATCCCAAACTTTTATCCTATAGAATGGTTGAAATGTAACATGTAGACTTTAAGACAATATCCTTCATATGACGATACTGTCAGCATCCTTCACACAAGATCCATATTATTATTAGTCAAAGAACTGCTGTGTAATCCACATTTATAGGCTATAAGCTTTAGGAAATATTTATATTGTTGTTTGATCTATTTATTTATTATGATTAATTCCAGGTTTGAAGGATGTAATATGAAATCCACACTTGTATTACTCCTATCTGTCATTATTAGTGCCATTAGGTTTATTTTTATTATGTTATTTCATTTAATGTTTTACGGTCATGGTGGAAGACGGATGTGCAAGTTTATAAGTAAACTGTAGAATTAAACTATTCAAAAGTTCTGTAGAAAATGACTCTCTTCTCCAAGTTGAAACAAAGGAGAAGATGGGTGACGCCCCTGAAACATGAGCCAGCCCCAAGGGATAAAACAGTCGTGATCAATTAACAAGAAACTGGAAGAAGCTAGAGAAGGCTAGAAAGCTAGAAGCTGAAAGCTCTATAGTCCAAGCTCTTACCAACAGCCCGGCTCTTAGCTCTAAGCTGCTAACCACAAACTCATGGCTCTTAGCCATTTTTGCACTTGATCGTTTTTTCCGCGTCCTTTATTATTTCTTTGCCACGTGCTACAAGTAACATTATTTTGTCTACAGGCGCAATCTTTTATTTTTATAAGCCAAGTCAAGACCGACTGAACCAAAACAACAGAAGTGCCTAAAGAGTAATTTTGTAACTTTAATTAATATCAAGTTTTCCTTTTTGAAGCTGTTTGGCAACTTTAGAGTCATCTGGTCAACACCAGTCTCCTCTAAAGTTATCCAGCCAAAGTGAAGAGCATTAGAGTTTATTTCGCATCGACCCGCAAGAGACACCGGCAGATAACACATCTGACCACAACCACCTGCAGAGAAGCCGACCAGAAATCAAGAGTGCCCGAGACAGAAAGTCTGCTGGCAAACTCCACCAGAGGTGAATTGCGGAGACTGCGGCAGAATCCGTCAACGTGATAACGGGACACGGCCTCCAGGAGTATCAGCCACCAGGGTTCCAGCCAAGGGTCCTCAGTTACAGCGCAACTAACAGTAGGCCGGTCTTAACACTCTGCTCATGACTGGGTTGATGTCGAAATATAGCAATATTTAATCATCAGACCTCATTCATAGTGTCATGGTTTGCCATGGCAGACACTTTTTGTTAGATTTGTTTGGACTTTTCTCACTTCCTTTTTTTGCTGCCCCTGTGGTCCCAGGATCTTTCCATGGCCTGGTTGCCTTCCCTCCTGTCCACTGGCCCCTGGATCCCTCCTCCGGCACCCCTCCTCCGGCCCGACTTAGGGCCTGATTTACTAAAGCTTTGCGTGCGTAAAAACGTGCGCAAACGCGACAGCACGCGCAAACACATGTTGATGCTGATCTACCAACCGGGCGCACCGAGGATTGCGTCTGTCAGTCGGGCAAAATAACACGCGCTATCCATTTTGCGCTTTTGCCTTCATGAATATGCAATATAGGCGTGCCTGCCAGAATGCGCAAAATATTGGGAGGAGTAGATGCAAATAGAATCATTTTGCGCACGCAATGTGATTTACCAAACCTCAAACTAATTGCGCTGATTATTTTTGCGTCTATATTTAGCACGTTTGAAAGTCAAGTCTTAGGCTACCTGGCACAGCCGTGCGCACAGATGGCTGCGGTCATTGTTGCAAGGAGGCGGCGTAGGCACGACAGGCAACGGAGAGAACGCATCTTTTCTGTTCGTGTCACTCTTTTTGGAATGGCAGAAGAAAAAATAATCGAGACATATCGGTTATCCGGCGATGCCATGATTGTCCTTTGAAAAAGAAAAAAACCAAAAAAGTCATTCGTTCAGAGTTCAGAAAATCCTTAAATAATAAATGTTGCATCATAATGTCAAGTGTTTCTTGTTTGTGCTATTTTGACAAAACCAAAAACTCACATTTTTATGTACTAAAGCCCACTTTCTTTTAGACATAGGAAACATTTAGTTCGGCCTAGTTCCTGTCATTTTTTCCTGAAACTTAAAACAAATGAAAACGCACACACTTCTGCGCCCCTGCTGGAACGCACAAACAAAAAAACCCTTTTGGCAATTACGCTTTTCCATTGCACAGCTAAAGAACGTTCATGACGCACGTTCATGTCTTATGTGGTGTACCTGAATGAATTAAAAATATTCCCTCTATCCCAGTAATCTGCTCATCACAGAACGTCAGCTGCACCTGCTGTTCAATGGGAGACAGAGGGTCCTCCTCCGCCGGTCCCCCACCTGTTTTATTTGCCGATTTGTTATTCTGTGCGATTTTTTCCTTTGTTCTTCTACGAATGTCTTGCCACCTTTTCTTCATTTCATCCGGTGTTCTTTTGGTTTCCCCCACAGCATTAACCTTGTCACAGATTGCCTCCCATATTGCGTTCCTCCTAATAACGGTTAAATTCCTTTGCTATAACTCAGAAATGTGCTTGTTTGCCTCTTGTACCAGCACCTCTAATTCCGGTCCAATTGGATCTGCTCGTTTGCATTCGCCACGGTGAACACCCTTAACTCGCGCAAAATCCTCATTTAAATAGGGCCGGCTCGATCACTTTTGCGCCTGTAGTCAACTGCGCTGTTCTAATCTAAGTAAATCACTCGCAAGGCCCAAACAGGCAGCGCGCGCAATCTATCCGTGTGCGCACGCAATTTAGCGATCTTTATTTGGGATCTTAGTAAATCAGGCCCTTAGTGTTTCTGTTTTTTAAGGGTCGTCTGGGATCCAACCCTTAAGGGGATAGTACTGTCATGGTTTGCCATGGCAGACACTGTTTGTTAGTTTTGTTTGGACTTTTCTCACTTCCTGTTTTATTTTGTATTGGTTTCCTTGTGTGTCTCTGTTTTTGCTTCCTGTCTTGGTCCTGTTTCTGTGTGGTGATTGTCTGCCCCACCCTAATGTGTTTCACCTGTGTTCAATCACCCTTGCCTCCCTTGTGTCTATATAGTCTTTGTGCTCCCCTTTGTCTGTGTCGGTTCGTCTGTTTTCTGGGTTTGTCCTCATCAGTTCACGTTGGCTATTCATGTCTGGTTGGTCGCAGAGCTGTTCATGTCTGGTTTGTCCTCGGTCTGTTCATGTTGCCAGTTCATGTCTCCTGTTTAAGTTCTTGTGTTTCCCTGTGCTTCCCCTGTGTTTCCCTGTGCTTCACCAGTGTTGTGGAAGCTCTTTTGTTTAAACCTTTTGCACCGTCTCCCAAGTGTTGGCTGCATTTTGGGTCCCGCCTTACCCCTCAAACCCTGACACATAGACGTAGCATCATCATTAGCTGTATAGCCATAACATTTTCTCTCCCACCACTGCCAACTCATTACACTGCTCATTTCATTATTATTTTCATCTTTATGATTATTACACCTTGCATTTACTCTGTAAATAGTAGTTTAGTTAATAAACTCCTTTATTTACACCCAGTTGTCCTGTTGTATTCTTTTGACGTAGAGACTGGAGATCCATTGTATTGAGAAGTCATGGCTTCTGGTATGAGATTGATTAATTTATCAATTAAGTAATTCATTGTCCTCCCAGAGGACTGGTGCCCCATTTGTGCCAGAGAGTAAATTCTAAATTACGGCGTTAATGCTACAGTGATTTAGTGATAGAATTGAATTGAAAAAGTCTCACAAAATCTCAAATTAGTTTCAAATGAGATCTCATCAAGCTCTGAAATAATTCTTAGATTTTCACAACTTTTGTGCCTCTTTTTGATCTCAGGCAGAGAAATCAGAGAGCTTTCTCCATAAACTCAATCTATTCTCATCCCAGCCTTTAATTTCACAAATTCGTACATCTCATAATAAATTCAGACAGAGAACTCAAAGTGGATCTACAAGAGGAATGTACACATTTTTCAGCAACGAAACAAATTAAGGGTTAGAGAGATCTTTCCTCTCATGTTGAGTTCATTCAAAAACAGATCAACAGAAAAACAGTGATCAACTTCAGCCTGATTAAGCAATAGGGCTGGGTACCGAATTACATCAGTAAAAATCAGTGCCAAATTTTGGTACCTGAGAGCGCATCTGGGTGAGGGAGAGAGTTTCTACGTTACGTTAGAGAACGAGATCCAATGACGTCACCCATGCCATGTGTCACTTTCAAGCCTAATACAACAAGAAGAGTAAGGGCTGCTATTCCCAATTACAGTAACTGTATTATTCACTGTTGGCACTGAATAGGCTATTGTATGTGATGGATGTTGAGGACTGGATCACTTGTAGGCATCCTGGCCTATTTTTCCTGGTAGCAATGTGTGTTGTGGCTGTGATAACTTTAGCTGTTGTTGATGAAGGCTGGCATGCTTTGTTTCTGATTTAATGCTCATCATTTGTGTGTTGGCTCTTCTGCAATTTGACCTATCCATGTGTAATTCGTGCTGATATGTGCTGGCATAAAGCAAGTAGGCCTAGTTGCAGCTGGGAATGTATCTCTGCAAGAGCCATAGTAAGTTGTCTATTTGAGGCATGCTCAAGCTTACCCCAAACCATGCAGTTTTTTGCATGCAGTATGAATGTATTATTTTTAACCCCATCCTATAATGGTGTATTAGACTATTTCTGCTTACTGTGGCCTGAAATAGTCCTGGAGTTACATAAATTGGGTATGAATGGAAAGCTGAGACTCCTGTGGATCCAATGAGCATTAACAATGCACATTACAGCTATTATTTCTTGAGATGTGTCTAAATTTCATGTTAAATAGAAGTGCATTAATGTAACTCCTTTGTGTCCATTCATAATGTAAACACTAATGTTTTTAATAATGCACCTCTGAGAATCTCATTCACATCCAAGAAAAATTTATATTGAAACTAAAATATCTCTAACTGAATCGACATCTAATCGAATTGGGAATCCAATCAAATCAAATCAGGACGTTGTGAATCAAAATTGATCGATTCAGGAAATCAGTGGCAACACCAAGCCCTAGAGGCAATGGTGGTGCATGTATGTGAATCACCCAGTCAGTCAGAAATGGGTTAATCAGCTCCTAATAGCTTGTGTTCCCATTTGGTCCTAATAAGATTAATAAGGGCCAGAACAGCTGAGGGTGTGCTGCTCGTTGCTTCAGAACTCAACCACAGATTGAACAAAAGAGGAACTGATGTCACCACCATTAGTGCTCTGACGTCTACGAAACTGTAATGCCAGTAAGTGATGCTAAAGCCCGCATCCATCTCAATTTATATCATATTCTAAGCTTCTCTGAAAATGGTTAGTTTTACGAACTTGGATTATCATCACACACATATAGTGTGCACCCTGTTAACTGAGGAATTAGGTCTTTGCACAAATCTCCAACATCTCTCTCTCAACATGTTGTATTCACGAGAACAGTAAGTGGTTGAAATATGAATGCTTCAATAGATTAATTATCTTCACCTCTCCTGTCTATTTCCTGCATGTTAGAGCTTCACAGTTTGCCCCGGCTTGAAGATTTCAAGTCATTTCCAAACAAAAATAATTTGGTAACATATAGTATGTCTGTAAGAGTAAATCCCCATGATCCTGAATGAACGTTTGAATGTTTTTTTGCATTGAACAGATATTGATTGATACATTGCCCTGTACTGTAAACATCAACACATCCAATCAGTGTATACAGTATGATCAGTCATCTCCCCTACCAAACCAACCAAAGCTGCCTGCAATGATTTACAAAATTGTCTGAAACTCCTGTCTGGTAACAATGAAAAGTTTGTGCTTATTTGTGTCAATATTAAACCTACCCTGTAAAGTGCTGCTTTCTCTGTGTTACCTTCTGTCAAATACTAGCAGGACAGGAAGGAACCAAGGGGGAAGGATGAAAGGAAACTGTTGATAATCCTACTTTGTCCTGGAGCTCACAGTGGGAACAAGGGACAGGAGAGGAGAAAGATTATTTATATTGTCACCCTCCCACCTCTCGTCTACAGCATGTCTGCTTCCTTTGTCTCTCCCTTTTGGCATCCATGTTCCTCTGTCTGTTTCTCTCTCTCTGTCTGTTTCTAATTTTCTTTCCCTCACCCTCTCTCTATCTCCACATCTCTCTCATCTCTGGAAATAGAAGATTGTCCTCTGATATTGTGTTAGATATACATGAAATCAGATATGAATGCTGAGGAGAACACTGTACTACTGAACTACTGAACTACTAACTAGTTATTAAACTATATATAAATATATTTTGATGGACTATATTGTCAAGTCTATTTAACCCCCACATCTCATGGAGTCAACCCTAATCTGTTCACTCATTTCCCTGTGATTCAACTAAACAGCCCAAACCAAAGGAGAGCTACAAAACCTGAGGTACACACACACTGGCAGCCGAGTTTAATCCATTTAGCAGCAAAAGCCAGGAAAGTGAGTGAGTCATGAAAAGTTCAACCTGTACAGTAGATGTGGTCAAAAAAAGGTTATATTATTCCCAGAGGTAAAGACTTTAGATTTAAAGTTGTAACATAAAGGGAAGCTACTTAAATGGCACAAAAGTTGTATTCCCATTTTTAAAAAACTTTTCAGGGAAAAAATATTTCTCTCCATTCCCTTTAGATGATGCCTGATTGTTAACTGCTGAAATTACAGCTACAGAAATAGCCATCTGTTGCAGTGTGTTCTGTTGCTAAAATAACATGCCCTATATTTTCCTTGATTACCAAAATTAAATTATGTTGCTACCAATGGTACAAATCTTTGTCCTACAGCAGGAAGTGAACACGCTGTCGAGAGAAAGCTGGACCCTGATTAGCAACGGATGAATTTATACCGCGACCAATCAAGGAGATTTGGGTCTATGCAGAGCATCAGTTTAAGATTTAATTACATTTGTGACACGTAAAAATGTGAAGACTCAAAAAGTCATCCAAGAAAAGATTAAAAACTACATTGTCCAGTCAGAGAGATTCAGAGTCATTATCTGATGATGTTGCTCTTCCTGAGTCTTCTATCTTTTTTCCCCCTATTCAAGGGTTTTTTGGGAGTTTTTCCTTGTATTGTACAGATTATAAAGTCATTTGAGGCAATGTGTTAATGTGATTAATGTGTTAGTGTGATTATATGATGGCCACACACCAAGGATAACCAAGATAGACTCTCAGTTTTCCCTTTTTCCTTTTTTTAGAAGTTATATTTTTGGGTATTTTTGTCTGTATTCAGATAGTACAGTGAGCGAAAGACAGGAAATTCAGGGGCAATGACGTGCAGCAAAGGGCCGCAGGTCGGACTGGAACCCATGGCCGCTGTGGTTTGGACTAAGCCTAAATGGTACGCGCTCTACCAGGTAAGCCACCAAGGTGCCCCAGGCTCTCAGTTTTCTAAAGTTTGTTTCTAGTTAGTGGAACTCATGGGCAGGTTGATGAAGCATCATTTTTGCTAATGGATTTGAAACGATGGGAAACATCACTGCTGTTAACAAGACTGCAACTAACAAAAATGCATCCAAAAAAAGAAAAACACAGGTTTTCTAACAATGACTGGACTCATTTGAATCAGTTTTTTTAAAAGAAAAAGCCCAAATCACAATCAAAAAAAGAAAAACAGATTTTCTAACAATGACTGGACTCATTTGAATCAGTTTTTTAAAAGAAAAAGCCCAAATCACAATTTCGTATTTGAATCCATGTTAGGGGTGGGCGATATGGCAAAAATATCATATCACGATTTTTTAAAAATAAAATCACGATTTCGATTTTATCACGATCTTAAATTGGAAAAAGAAAAACAGACAATTCAGACCAAAGAACCTTTCTTAACAGATTTTATTTCAAATAGTCGCAGTTTTGCCTGCATGTGCAAACAACGTAAAGTTTAAGGTAAACAACAACAACATTCTGGTTCGTCGTGTTACCACCCGACGTGCGAACGGTTTCTGTGCAAATTCTGCAAATTACATTTGCTTGCGCTTGATCAGTTGCGGAAAATCCAAACCAATTCCATATAATGGAGGTGGAATTTTTTTTAGCGACAGACTCCGTTTGGCTTTCAGCCATCGCTCTCCATGTGCTACCGCTACACACACAAACAAGGAGGCGGGTAGGAAAGTGCGTCACTGCCCGTAATTCGCTATGATTGGTCGGTCAGGTTGACGACGTCAATACGTCTGGTGCGTCGGTGCATCAGTATAGAACTGCAATTTATAGAATGTGCCCTAGACGATCCCACGATCTCTGCAGTTTGAAAGATCGTCTTCACGTTGTAATCCTTCACGATCTAATATCGTCATATCGCCCACCCCTAATCCATGTTCAACATTTTTATCTCTTCTTGCTGTGTAGCAGCATCAGTCGAGAAAGCGTTTATCAATGGTTCAGCATTTGAGTTTGGCCGGTTCTACTGGCCTTCCAATTAAGCCCATACGAATCTAGCTTGCATCTATTTTTAGTCCTGGATCTTCATAATCCCGATGTTAAAAGAGCGACCATGGCCACAAATGCAGTCACAACAGCCAGCGTTGGCATTGGCTGACCACCAGAAGCTACTTACTAATCCAGAGTTGGTACTAAGATTGACGACCATGGCAGCATCAGAGACCTGCCTTGATATAAAGCAGTCTGTGTATGTGCATGGTGATATGGCTTCCTCAGTCTACATCTGTAAGTAAATGATGAGACAAATGCATAGGACACACATTATTGCTGCTGTGGCTCGAAGCTGCTGAAAACAACATTAACTCAGGCTGAATGAGCACATTAATAACAGATGAAATGCAGGTCTCATTTAAAACACAGAATGAGAGAAAGAGGTAAGAAAACAAGTTCATGTCTCTTCTTAATCCTTCCTCTCTCTTTACTTCTCTCTTCATCTTTTTCCTGCTCTAATTTCACCTATCCTTCTCTCCTCCTCTTTTATTCTTCCCTCTTATCCCACCTACATTCTACTCTATCATGTTTGTCAGCTAGATTCTTAACCTCCTCCCTCCTTGTGTCTTTGCACTCCCCTCCACTCCTCTCCTCTCTCTTGACCACTCTCCTGTCCTCTCAGCTCTTTTCTCAATTTCCTGATCCCCTCTTCCTCCTCTCAGTCTGCCTCTCCTCTCTTCTCTTGTATTTCTTTCTCCTGTTGAGAGCTCTTCTGCTCTTCTGATACTTCAGTCTCCATGGCCACAGTTGTCACGGCAGCAGGCTGTGCTGTATGTAAAACGATGTGAAGGAGCAACACAATAAATTTAAGTACCTAGTTACTTAAAATACATATACGTTATAGATATAAGTCTGTGGAGCTGTTTTGTAAATAAACACAATGCCCATATTTTTCGTAATGAAGACACATCACCACATGTAACAATGTGACTCCATGATATGTTTGTAATACAACAATCAAAGTATAGAAAACCGCTGATCTGATCCTTTAAAGGAAAACAATGTTGACTGTCCATAGGAAACAGGAAACAGTACTTCAGGGTCTGCCAAAGCATTTTGGCAATTCCGTGGCCAGACTGACCTGCCACACCTGAGGTGCACTTGGATACTTGAAATATGGGCATGTTAAAGGCTACATTCCTTTTAACAACATTAGACACAACATTATCCCTGTCATGATGCACTGACAGTTTGGGGATGCTATGGAGAGTTTTCTTCAGAGTACACTTTTTTATAATCCATGTTTAGAGTTTCAACAATGAATACAGCATCTTAAATATGAGGCCATGATAAAATGGTGTGTCTATTAAAGTTAAGTCTGGACCATGTTCTGGACGTGTTGAAGGTCAAATGGTTCCCATGTTTTCTATTCTTTATTTATTTGTCATCACAAGACTCCATACGATAACCATCTGCCATCAGTAACTATCTGTAAACCATCAGTAAAACAGACATTGTGCAGGATTTTGGTTCTTCACTTGCACAGCAAAGCAACCTGCTGTAAAGGAGAAAACTGTTGTATGCTAAAAAGAGATGTAAGTTCTCATTTATCCCACGAGCCATAAACTTGCATAGCTGTAACAGATAATTTCCTCATCACA
The DNA here is from genome assembly GCF_002260705.1 of Seriola dumerili. NCBI lineage: Eukaryota > Metazoa > Chordata > Actinopteri > Carangiformes > Carangidae > Seriola > Seriola dumerili. The sequence goes on from NW_019174325.1 coordinate 221,867, forward strand.
TTTCCTGGTCATTCAATCTACTGCCACTTTTTTTATTCATTTAGAACTGTCAAATAATATACATTTGTTATTTGACACATGGAGCACCTGCAGAACTGTACCAACATGTTTGCTTGTGAGACATGAATCATGTTACTTTATGTTACTACAATTAAAATTTCTTAAGACACAATAGCAAGAAGAACAGTGGATCATCCATATTAGTTTATTCATATCAGTATCAGTTATTGAATATTGAAGGGTTATAGGGCATTTCAAAACAAATATCTTCAATTTGAAATATTTGTGTTATTATTATTACATTATTCAATAATTGTTGTGATTTATTTCAATACAACAAAAACAGCTGAAGTAAACATCTGTATAATAAATATGTATTTTAAGACAGAAGTAGATAGAAGATTTTCTTTGTTCATACCAAGCACAGCACGGGGTCATGCATGTCAAAGCCTGTGCTTCACTTTGCGCTTAAATGTGAACAATAAATATGATTTGCTTTCGCTTCTCATCTTATCATTGAAATTGAATTTTAGTGAGCTTCTACTCAACAGACTGCAAATTGGGTCAAGTCCAGTAGAACACTCTGTTTTATAGTCCTATGGTCTGGTGAACAAGGCTTAACACTGTATTCATTAAGTGTGCTCTGCTCTGTGGCTAATGTCTGGACAAAGTGTGGTTTTGGCATGCAAAGCTTAAAAACTACAGTGTGTGTAGACAGAGAGAAAGAGCGAGTGAGATGGTGTTAGTGTGTGTGTGTATGTGTTTGTTTCTCACATCCACTGCAGTGTCTGTGGTCCCTGGGTGTTTGGGTGCTATGCAGGCGGTCCAACAGGCCTCCTGACATCTGGGCATCTGTCACCTCACAGCCTAAAAACCTATTAAGCCACTCTCCATTTAAAACACTTGCACATAACCCTGACATATTTGCATGTAAGTCATGTAAATTGATAAGAAATATGACACCCCCCCCCCCCCAGCTGCTGCTATGGGAAAATGTCAGAAGGGCTTTTCTGGTGAGTATTTTGCTCTAACCCACTGGACAGGGATGTGCACAGACATTTTGGGGGCAGGGGCTTAAGTGAGAAAAAGGGCACCTCCCATAATAATTTATATTAAAAAAAAAAAAAATAAATAAAAAGTTAAATAAAGCAGCACATCACTGACTTACTTGATGATTTATTTTAATAGCCCTACACTCTTGCAAATGTTAACCTCTAGTATATATTTAGAGCTGACTGCACCAGGGAGAAGAACGGAGTGTCACAGTACTGCTCTGTTTCCTACCTGCCGCTTCAGTGTTTTTCCACTCACTCCGCCTACCTCTCACTCTCCACTCCTCATCAGCCTCACTGTCCCCACCTGTTGCTCCCAGCTACACTCCATCTCCAATGAGCCAGTATTTAAGCAGTCTTGGTCCACTCACTCATTGCCAGATTGTTCTCTGTACTCATGCAAGACTTTCCAGCATTCATCTCCGGACTGACTTCCTGGTATCGACTCTGCCCATCCTGCCTCGTCTCTGCCGCGGTTAACGCCTCAGCCTCCTGCCCCGACCACTAGTTCTGCCTGTGCACTTCCTGGTTCCCCTCTGCCTGTGCCTGTGGCTGTTTGGCGTTTTCCCGCTCCGACGTCGCAGCGTGTCTTGCGAGTACTTCCCTGCTGGTTTCGTGATCCTTCGTCCGACTCTGATTACCCGCCTTCCTGGTTCGTCTGCCCCGCTGACGGCTCACCTGGTTCCGATCCTCCTGCTCCCTCGACGACGTCTCCAGCCTGCTCCCTAACGGTACCGTTGCTTCCCTGTGAACTTTCCCCGGTGTGTGTGAGTTCAGTCACCTCGCTCCACGCACTTGACCCACGGCTCTCCAGCCCCTGCCCCCGGTTCCACCCCGAATCCCTGTGTTTTAACCTGAACTATACTGCTGCTCACCCTCATTCCTGCAAATAAGTCATTACCTGTGCTGTGTTGTGCAGCAACTGGGTCCTACCAACACCCATTACAGAGTGAACTCAGAATTGCACTGATAATGTTTATTTTTATGACAACAAGGACTTTGTTACACTGTACCTGCAATTCCTTCCTTTCACATTTGAGGGAGGGCTGTCTGTACCATGTCTCAACAACAGAATGAATATTTATTAAATTAGGAGCCTACAATCAAAATGATGCAGTTACCTTTTAAGGCAGAACACTACAGGCAAAACTTTTCTCTCTCTCTCTCTCTCTCCCTCTCCCTCTCCCTCTCTCCCTCCCTCCCTCTCTCCCTCCATGTATTGGTCAATTTTGATATTTTGGTCAATTTTGGTTATTTCACACTAATAGAAAGAAAACGTCTGGAATACAAATTGAGGTGGTGTTTGTATTACTATCCTGCTTCTGTAGATTTCCCCTAAATTCACCAAACAAGCTAATCTGCATATTAAACATAATTTCAGGAGGAAATAGTCTTAATGTTAGTAATTAACTGGGGAAGTTACGTGGTGATATCCTATTCACCTGCAGTGTCTTGGCAAATGTTGCAAATTGGTGCATCTTAGTCAGCGCCTCATTTGCATATGAACCTTTTACAAGCAGGATGTTGAATGTTATTAGCTACAAATCTTACTACCACCTGTAATGTCTTCCCTTAAATACAGTACATTAGCCTGTATACCTATCATGATATTAGAACATTTATTTTCTTTAATAGGACTGAAAGATTGTGAGAGGGAGCTAACCTTAGCTAATTAACTTATTACATTAGCTAAGTAACTCGTGTGTATGTTAGCAAGACACAAGTTAACTGTATTTGTATCTTTTGGCTAATTAGCTGTAAACTCAGGCACTGGCAGCTTAGTCCCTCGTTCATCACCACCTATCACGCTGATCAACACAAGCCAAGGAAAACCACCAGAGGGAAAAGCGTAGTGCTGGGAGGTGCTGCCTGCTTGTCCGATGTCACTTTCTGTGACTGTGTGCTCACCGCTGTGCAGGAGACGTGGAGGGAGGGTAGAAAGGGACATAGACTAATCTCCCGACCTGATATTTTAATTTATTTTTTTTTTTTAAATCAATATATTTGTTTGACAGGGAAGCTGCGTGCAAACAGGAAAAAAGCACACCAGTGTGATGTTATGGCACTATTTTGTTTAACGTAAGGCGCATGAATATCTAAGGGACCTTACAGGATCAAAACAAAACTCAACAAAGAAGACAGAGGTACAGGTCTGTACACTGCTCTACTTGCTGGGGAAATAAACCAAACAACTCTATAAAACTTTCAAATTTTTGGATGAGGAAGATCCAAATGATTGAGACTGTCATGGTGAAACTGGACAATTATTTTGTGCTGAAGGTGAAGATGATTCACGAAAGAGCCAAGAATGAAACTATCCGTGACAGGTTGGTCATATGAATGGTAGATAAAGAGCTATCAGAGAAGCTACAGCTAATAACTGACTTGACACTCAACAAAGCAGCAGAGCTAGTGAGTCAGCCAGAGCAACAACCCCAAAGCTGAATGTGTCAAGGAAAGAACTTATTATAGCAGATACCCTCTCTAGGCATCCCCAGGCAGCTGTGACACAAAAAATTGCAGAGCTAACAAGTGAAATACATGCCTATGAGGAAGCAGTCCACAAGGCATGGCTTATCTAACCCACAAAACTTGACTTAGTCAAGCAGCACACCCTACAGGACGCTGAGCTGAAGATGGTCCAACATTACATGATGACAGGCTGGCCCAAATATGCAGTTAACGTGCCTACTACACCTCCAGACATTACCTCACAACATCAGCTACTTTCCTTAAACAGTGACTCGCCAAGGTCATACTTGATCCAGATGGACGGAAGAGTACTATGCAGGAATCGTTGCCACTTGAGACCCCTCCTGGAGGCTCCAGAAGCTTCAGCGATGAGTAGAGAGGGATGCCCAGAGTGTGATGGAGAGCCACAGTCACCTGCTCCAGATGATCCACCTCCTGTTAGACCAATGCCACCGACTCCAGCATGCGTGACCTCCAGTGGCAGACTTGTGAAACCACCAGATAGATATGGGGAGTATGTGAAGTGGATCCTTCAGATCACCTTAGTTCAAGAGGAACTCATGTTAAGAGACTGTTTCATTAAAGACTCTTTGAAGTGAAATGTCTTAAAAAAGAAAAAAAAAAAACATGGTACTGTAAGTGTTCTGTTGACAAATGTGTTAGTGGACAGGCAAAAGGAAAGAAAAGTTTTATACCCAATAATACTGGTGTCAATTCTCAAAGAAAGGGTGATGTGGTGTTATGGCACTATTTTGTATAGCGTAAGGCGCAGGAATATCTAAGGGACGTGACTAGTGATACGTTTAGGATGTGCTATAGTGCAGTTTAGTCATGTCTGAGTTTAGTCGAGTCCGCTCAGTCTCTGGTGTTGGAGCAGTCAAAGAATAATAAGACAACTTCAGCTTCCTGATACTTTTCACATAACACTACACCCAGAAAAAGGGCACTTTCTCTCCAGGAAGAAAAAGGGCAGGGGCTCAAGCCCCCTTTGTTGTCTATGTGTGCACGAGCCAGCCACTGAAACAAATATTTCAGTCTTCCTCAGTGAGAGTTAGTATTCTTTTCAATATAACAAACAGTGTATTTGTGGGAATGTTTTCTGTAGTTATACAAAGTCTATATTTAACACATGGTAATGATCAAGAGGAGTGACAGCTCAGAGAGGAAAGGAAATGACTCACAATGATGGGACTGCGGTCTAATTAAGCTATATGATCACAGATGTCCTGAGGCTGCTTTAACAGTGACTGCACACACACACACAGAGAGAGGTCTAAATTAAATTTATGATTCTTACATTATCAATGCCTATTTGTGAAATACATTTTGTGGAAAATCAACTGAAATGAATGTTTTTGGCTAATCCAGCAATGATTTATTATTGTACCTCATCTTAATGATGAGGTACAATAATACAATTAAAATCATATAGAAATTCAATATTGTCATTGAAAAGTCCTGCGCATTGATTAGAAAGAATGCTGAGTGTCCTCTCGTAAAAGACGACCATATGGGTAGTGTGTGAAAGAAGCTTATTATGACCCACAGTTTGGTTTTATTGTTTGGCGACCTCTAGCAGCTGTACTAAATATGAGGTGGGGCAAAGGAGGAAGTTAGGTTGACTATGTATAAAGAGTAAGGAGGAGGTTGGGGTGGACAGAAGCATCAACAAAACATAGAACTCACAGACATGGATTCTGCTGTTCTCTTCCAATTTGAAACTAATAGTCATCATTGTTTCTTTTAGCCATGGCCATTCCACAACTGTGGGTTTATTTTGAAACCACTTATTGCAACCCAAACCATCATCTTTCCCTACACCCAACCAAACAGTTAGCTGTTCCATAAGTTTAACAATGCATTTATTACTGTAACCATGACAACAAATATCCAGTGCACCTGCCACCATACATGCATTATTACAGGAGACACTCCTATGGGTCTTATCAGAGGATAGGAACAAATGAGCCATATGGTTGTCCAGGTTGGAGGAGTGATTATTGAATTAATTATTTCCATTTCGCAAAGAACTATTCCTCTATAAAATGTTACAAAAGATGCCTAAAAGACCATTTAACTGCTGTTTTTTTCCCATGTATTACTGTTCATGTATTATTGTTTTATTTGTTTTGCTCATATTGACATGTACATTCTCAATTTTCTGCTCTTATTTTGCTATTGTTATTATTTCTGTTAATTTAATTATATATAATTAGATTTTTTTTTTAGTTTCTCATAATTTTTGTGTAGTCACATTATTTCCATTTCATATTTTCACATTATGTTCATTTTGTATTTTCATAATTTTGTGATATTTCAACGTTACTTAGGTGGAGGCTTTAAATAAGCCCATTGTGCGTTTTGTCTCTCCCTGCACTGTATGCTATTTGTTTTCTTTGTCATTTTTTGTGTATTTAAAATTGTGCAAAAACAAATAAAATTTCAGAAACTGTAATGAGAAAATGTTTGGTATTTGTACTTAATTAATAACTTAGATAATCCATCTTTTATCAAAATAATCATCTTTGTTTTTTTTGTTTTTTTTCAGTTATCTTCATGTCAGAACACACAAACCTGATGCGAGGACAGTAAGTGAGCTTAAACAGAGTGTAGACCAACAGGGTAAATGAAGCTTCAAGAACATTAACCATGGACCTCATCACACTATCTAACGCACACTCCATCCCTTTACTGTATCTCTCCATTCATCCTGCCATCACTCCCTTAATGCTGCTGGTTTCTGCCAACTTGGCAAATCAAGAGGTGAGCTGTGCAACACTGATCAAAAGTCTCAGACAGATAGATTTATTCAAATATAATCAAATAACAGCAATAAAGTAATAATGAAAAACAGTAAAACGATAAAAACTGGCTCTTAATAGCAATTCATATCCTCCAGAATCCGTTTGATTTAAATTATTTTGTACTTTTATTGTAACTATGAACAAAAAAAAAGGACTTGTTCTATTTCTGTTGAAGGCCAGTGTGTGGGCAGCATAATCACTTGTTATCTGATCAGAGTAGAAAACACAGCCTGTTGTTCTTTTCACTTCACAGGTACAAGTTGTGGAACACCAAGTTCCATTTGGTGGACATCTGGACAATGAACAATGTGAAGACTTGATTAAAAAGTTTATTAACCATTATGATCCATCACTCAGACTCTTGTCTATGTGTTCTGTTTCACAGGAATTAACTTCTGAGCCTGTTTGTGGATAGAATAAGCAGATGGGAATGTCAGTCATTGACATTCTCACCATACACAATAGTACATTGTCATATCGACCAATCAGGATCTGTGTTTTCCTTCCATATAAATGATTTGAACCTGTCATGGCACTGCAGTAAAGTGGGGGAACCAATGTGACGGAAAGGTAGATGGACAGACGGACAACCTGACAATAATATGTCTCCAACTGTGACTGTCACCAGCGTGGAGGAATAAAAACCTACCACACTCTGTATGACTGTCACCACCTTCTGACCCCAATCATTACAACACTTGGCCAAATAATCTGTATGTGTGTCCATCCCTTAACCACTGACAATTGACAGGAACATAATACTTGTGTTTGAATAATAAAACATTGACAGAGAAAACTAAAACATATGCTGGAGATTTATTTATTTCAATAACTTTGTGACAGAGTTAGAGTTTGATTGTTAGTTTGATTGATGAGTTCTATAATTCAAAGGTGCTACATGTCTGTCCTCACTATTAACTAAAACAATCTTTTAATAAATTCTACTTTAGTGTCTTAATGTACCATTGTCTGTCCATCTCAGCTTAAACACACACATACACACACACACACACACACAACAAAAATCCATGTCTTGGCTGCTAATGAGAAGGTCTCACATACTGCACACTCACATAAAGACACCTCTGCCATCCTTACACCCACCTACACACATCTACAGTATATCCATGCTCACATATAAAAATGGAGACATTACAGTTGCATTCAAACAGACTGGAGACACACATTTTAACAAAATGACAGCTGGAAGTGCAGAATGTTTGTGTGAGGATGAGTTTATAGTGTATGTGACCGTGTATGTTTGTATCAAAATGCTGCCCCGAAGGCTGACAACTTGCTAGGTCAACAACCAGTCACACGCTGCACTACTCTGATCACAAATATAATTTATTGATCTCTCTCTTTCTCTCTCTCCCACTCGCTCTTGTTTTTAGATGTTAAAATGACAGATAATACCATTGGTGTGTCAGATATGTGTGAAATCAGCATCATAATATTAATATTACTTTTATGTTATATAGAAAATCTATGGTATTCAATGTAATTAACAATTAACTGTGTTCCACTGTTATATATAACATCATGTGTTGAAACGACTAGTCAATTGATCAGATTGATTAGTCAATTGTTAGAACATTTGTTGGGTGCAGCTTCTCAAATATAAGGATTTATAACAAAGTCTAATACTTTATAGATGAAATGATTAGTTGAAAAAATGATCATTAGTAACAGTTATAAAGTTTAATAAATAATTTTCTTTTTTCTTTTTTTTTCTTTTTTTTTTACAATTTACCTGATGTAAAAATAATAATGCCATAAGATCACATAATCATAATTCGATTCCACTCAATCACTCTTATCAATAATCTTGTATTATTGCTCAATCCTCACTGCAAAACATTCTTAAAAGAACCCCTAAGTGCTGAGATGCTGTCTGTCTGCGTCTCCTACTTTGTCTTTCATTACAACACACATACAAACACACACATGCAAAGAAAAAGTCATGGCCACACACACTCACGTGCTTGATGGAGTAGTGTGCTGCTTAGTGTGACTCTCATTTCCCCTCAACTCTAAACCTTTAATCCCTGACAGAGAGAAATGACGCAACCTGACATTCTGTTCTCAGAATCACACACGCACACACACACGCACACATACACACAAACACACAAATACGAAGACAAACACAAACACGTGCAACCCAAAAAACACACACCATACCTAACTGCAACACATGCACTTAGACAAGTGTATGCAGACTATGTACACAACATACTGTCTGTACTTTCATTGTCTGACTGATAAACAACACGAACACACACACTCCCAGCTACAACACACACATAAAACTGAATTAAGTCATTAACCGTGCTGGTGTTTTGGATAACCCTGCCCACTTCATAGCATTCAGGTCTTATGATTGCTGTTATACAACCAACTCAAACATCTTTCTGAATCACAGGGATGAGAAATGAGGAGACAAAAGAATCAATTTGTATCTGTGTTTACAAAATATATTAAGTGTTTACACAAAGGATTAAGTAATATATTTACTGTTTACATTACACAATGCTTTACCTGTCAAAGGATTCCTGCTCTGGTAATGTGTCTGTTCTAATGGACTGATGTCCAAACCACTAGATGCTAACATCATTAAATATAATTCATATTCATTCTACTAAAGATATTTCACTTATGATACACAATAGGTACATGCACAGTAAGTGCTATGTTTAAGAACAGATTGAAGGTACTGGTTCTTTTCCTGAGCAAATATTAAACTGCACTAAATTCGATCATTACAGTTGTCAAAATACATTTCATAACCATCTCCTGCAAAATCAAGTCTAAACCCAAGAACAGACTTTTGTCTGATGAAATGATGAGAAACAGCACTTTTCTTGACAACTGTCCAGGGGTAATATGCCATCAGTCATCTCAGCTAAACTAACTGAGATAAAACAATCTGGAACTTAAACCCATAAAGACTCTGAAGTACATTCAAAGAAATAAAACTGGAGCTGAGAGAGGGTTAAACCCAGAACAATTACAGTGGGGAATTTCAGAATCATTTTAATTTTACATTTAAAATAAATGAAATTAGGATGAAGTCTGGATGATTTTCTGCTGTGTGATGTCATGATTTGTCTCTGGCACCTTGAAACACCCCTGCTGCAGAGTCTGCCTATGATTTTGATCAGAAAATTATGTGGCTTGTTACCATGGTTTTATCTCCAATACTCAGCCCTGCATTAGCCAAAAGATCATTTACCCTTTGATCTCTGACTCATGCTGTTCATGTGAAGGCTCACTCACTTGCAGTTAAAATCCAGTCCAGTGATCAGAACAGTATGCATAAACAACCAGTCAGGTAAACTGGACCAGTCTTTTATTAATTATTATCCATGATATCAGTTCAAAATGTCTCATGCACTGTTGAACTTACAATATACTTTTTCTAGTGCTGTCTATCACACCTGCTCCCTTCACTTCATACCAGGTTTTGATATACAACAGGTGCTCAGACAGAGCCAAGCAATGACTCAACATTCTTCTCATGTCTTGTCATACATTGTGATTCAAAAATCTAAAAAATCCATCACAGTGAGATCTAAAATGCTTCATAGCATTTTTTCAAAATTACTGTATATACTTTTCTACAAATGGCACCATAATTATACAGAGATAATCACAATATTAATGTTGAATTTTTATCTATTAGACCACAGAATAGGGAGATGAAATCCTATATATTTCAATCACCTACAAATAAACAAAATCTGTTACAAAATGTCTCTTACAGTGTTTTGATATGTAGTTAAAAACCTGGCAGAGGCATGAAGGGTTTGGTGAGAGCAGATATGCCATTTTGTTTTTGCAGTTGTATGAAAAATGTTTAAGCAATGAAATGTCTAATGGCCTTAAGACGCAAACACACTCTGCACTGATCAGATTTACTCTCACCAGCATGATCTTACAAACTTCATCTTAAATACTAATCTCTCTTTTGATTTAGTAGTGAAAGCATGCATGGTTCCAGTGATAACTGTCAGATCACCCCTTCTTACAGATGTGAACGGGTTTAGGAGAAAAAAAAAAAAACTCCACACGACAGATGTGAGAGCGCTGTTTTGTAAGTTATGCCTTTATGATAGCACAGTAGAGAGAGACAGGAAATGGGGAGGCAGAGAGAGGGGGAATGACATGCCGTAAAGGGCCCTCCGATGCGGGATTCAAACCGGGGCCGACTGCAGCGAGGACTATAGCCTCTACATATGGGGCACCCGCTCAACCCACTGTGCCACTCGACGCCCTGTAAACAGTATTTTTAACAGTATTTCCAAAATATGTGAATTAAATTCTAAAAACCCAATTAATTCCTCAATCATATCATATAGACTTCACATCATTTCATATTTTCCCAGATCTCACTCAGTCAGGCATACACACACATTGCACGTCTGAGACCATACTCTCATACAGCAGATTCATATAGGACTCTTATAGGATTATGAGCTGATCAGCAGTGTATGTCAGTCAGCTAGTGGCCAAAGGGGCTGTCCTCCATCCATCCATTTTCTTCCGCTTATCCCCTAGTAGGGTCGCAGGGGGGCTGTAGCCTATCCCAGCATCCTTTCGGGCGAGAGGCGGGATACACCCTGGACAGGTAACCAGTCCATCGCAGGGCAAGGCAAGACAGACAACCATTCACACTCACAGCCACAGCTATGGTCAATTTTAGAGTATCCAATTAGCCTAGTCCCCATTTGCATGTCTTTGGACTGTGGGAGGAAGCCGGAGTACCCGGAGAGAACATGCAAACTCCACACAGAAAGATCCCGCGTCCGAGCCGGGACTCCAACCCGGGACCTTCTAGCTGTGAGGCGACAGCGCTAACCACTGCACCACCGTGCAGCCCAGGGGCCGTCCTAAGTCTGCTAAATTACTAAATGGCTTAATAGGATATTAATGATTCTCCACTCTGCACTGTAAAGGGAGGTGGAGGAGAGAAAGGAAAGATGAGGAGGTATGGTGGGAGAAGAAGAACAAGAAAAGGATAAGAAGACGCAACAAGAGTGGAAAGCATCGAAGAGATAGAAAGTTAAGTAGACAGAGATACAGATTTAATAACCTGGGAGTATTGGAGAGGTGAGGTGAGAGCAGGACACAACAGTGTGAGCAACAAACAAAACAAAAGACTGACTGTACAGCAACAATGCATACCTTCATGCTTAATTTCAAATTTTACTTGCATGCTGTATTTGGGGTGACTTAACATGTATGCTAGCATGTAATATTTTTGTTCTATATCAAAATGGCCGGACAGCGTGCAGAAAACAAAATACAGCACTTTCATCCATGAACGTGCTTGGGTAGTCCTTAAATCTTGATACTGACTCAGCTAAACTGCGGGAACTTAATTTTGACATGGCCTAATGCAATATAGAAATAATGAAAAAATCAGTAAAGCAATAATGAAATTCTTATTATATAATCAAATGCAGCACAAATATTTGGAAGTTTAACTGTTTTCAGTAATCCTATTCTGGTCACTGTGAATTATAAACAAGAACAAAAATGTTTTTGATGCATGGATATTAAATTTGGGAGAAAATCCCTTTTAATACATTGTGTGTGTGCGTGTGTTTTGTGATTTAAAAATGATAGATAGATAGATAGATAGATAGATAGATAGATAGATAGATAGATAGATAGATAGATAGATAGTCTAACCTAACCCTCCTACTTGTAAGCTCCTGCCCTACATCTCTCCACCCATCCACCAATCCTCCCTTCCTTCCATCCATCCATCCATCCATTCATCTCTCTTTTCCTCCCCTCTCTCTCTGTAACCTCCACTCATTTACTGAAGACTAATCCACTGCCCTGCTTAATCCCTCAACCTGCTCTCACAAACACACCCACACACACTCTCTCTCCTCCTGCACACTCAGCCTCTCACACTCGTAAACGCTCTTATATAAAATAAAACACAATCACACAGAGAACTCACTGCAGGCCTTGACATTTTCTCACTGAAAACACTTATGAATTCACAGCAGGCCTAAATGGTATATTCTTCTATATTCTTCTTCTGATATGCTCTTCCTCTGATATGTTCTTCTTCTGATATGTTCTTCCTCTGATATGTTCTTCCTCTGATTTGTCCTTCCTCTGATATGTTCTTCTTCTGATATGTTCTTCCTCTGATATGTTCTTCCTCTGATATGTCCTTCCTCTGATATGTTCTTTTTCTCATATGTTCCTCCTCTGATATATTCTTCTTCTGATATGTTCTTCCTCTGATATGTTCTTCCTCTGATTTGTCCTTCCTCTGATATGTTCTTCTTCTGATATGTTCTTCCTCTGATATGTTCTTCCTCTGATATGCTCTTCCTCTGATATGTTCTTTTTCTGATGTTCTTCCTCTGATATATTCTTCTTCTGATATGTTCTTCCTCTGAAACGTTCTTCCTCTGATATGTTCTTCCTGTGATATGTTCTTCTTCTGATTTGTTCTTCTGATATATTCTTCCCCTGAAATGTTCTTCCTGTGATATGTTCTGCCTCTGATGTTCTTTTTCTGATATGTTCTTCTTCTGATATGTTCTTCTTTTGATATGTTCTTCCTCTGAAATGTTCTTCCTCTGATATGTTCTTCCTCTGAAACGTTCTTCCTCTGATATGTTCTTCCTCTGAAATGTTGTTCCTTTGATATGTTCTTCTTCTGATATGGTCTTCCTCTGATATGTTCTTGTGATATGTTCTTCCTCTGATATGTTCTTCTTCTGATATGTTCTTCTGATATGTTCTTCCTCTGATATGTTCTTCTTCTGATATGGTCTTCATCTGATATGTTCTTCTGATATATTCTTCCCTTGATATGTTCTTCTTCTGATATATTCTTCTTCTAATATATTCTTCCCCTGATATGTTCTTCTTGTATGAATCGGATGAAATTTCTGGAGACAGAAATGGTCCTTAACAAAAAGGCTTGAAAGGTGCAGGTTGAAACAAGGCATGTTTTATCAAATGGAGGTCAAACAGATTTTACATATACCTAATAAATCATACCATGCCTTTTTTACCACGACTTTTTTCATACCATTTGCACAGCTTGAAAATCCAATTGAAACCTGGAATTTGCAACCTTGATAACGGTGTTCAAAGTCAGTGAACATTTTGTTATTTTCATGTCATTGTTGTAGTTGCATTTTCTTTTTGTGGTTATGCCCCTCTCCGGTGTCTGTTTCTCGTCCTCTTTCCCATCCTTTGCTATGAAGGATCCGATTAAACAACACCTACCACCTCTCTAAAAAAGGATGAAGCAGTTGTCGAAATACTGAGTTGAGAGAGACACCCCCTAGTGCACCTATTCCATGGAATATATGTTGTCCAGTGCATTTAGCCATATCCTGGTACAAATATAAAGACACTGAGTGTATGAATGGACAGAGGAGAAGAGGAGGATACTGCAGGAACATTTGAGAAGTTTCTGCAGACTGTTGAGTGTTAATCATACTGAAAACCTGGTTGTCGGTGTACTGCTTAACCATTTTTCTTTCAATGTTTACTGGACCAAAGGGCCACTTTATGTAAACAAAATGTCACAATTGTTTATTCTTGTTTCTTTGTCCAGTGAGAGGGGAAGAAAGGTGTGTGTGTGTGTGTGTGTGTGTGGGGGGGTGGCTGAATGTGCCATTACTCCGCTTTGTACAATTCATGTCATCAAGACACAGATGCACAGTGTGCAGCAGCCATGACATTGTGGTGATGGTGCAGGTATTTACAATTATTGGATTAATTGAGGAAGTAATCTAAACATGTATTGATAATGAAAATGTAGCAGTGGCTCTAAGCCAAAGTAAATCACATCATCAAGAACAACAACCACAATGAAATAAGGACAATCACATCAAAGTATGAGCGAGCTTCTAGGGTACATTAAATTATCAAAATATATATACATAACCTGAACTAAAATGAAAAGTTTTTCATTCAGATGAACAAAGATCAGATGAAAAAAAATTCAAGATGATAAGAAATTGCTCTCTAAAACCAGATGCTTACATTCTCTCTGACAGAACAGAGACACAAAAAGCTGCATTAACATTCATACTTTCCTTCTCTCTCTCTCTCTCTCACACACACACACACTGTACATTGTGCAGCATGAATAATTCCCATCTGTTAGGGGAACATGCTACATATCTCTGTGTGTCTCACTCACTCAACAAGCACGCAATCACACACACACACACAAACACTGTACACAATTCCCTTGCAAATGTTGGAACTGCTTTATAAAGGATATTGCAACACTTGTAGGATAAAACTATTAACAAAAAATGATACTGCTCATTTGGCAATAAAATCTGAGGTGAAATGATTTTCATTGAAGTAAATAAACACAAACAAAAGAAGCAAAAGCAGAAGCTTTCCTTGTAGATACATTTGATCTAGTCTGTGTAATCGTCAGCATTTATACATATGTTGTAGTCACAGTTTTCTAACATTCTCTTATTACTGCACATACAAAATGATTTTGTTAGAGATAACAGCCAACTTTTGAAATTACTATAATTACTTTGTCTCTGGTTTTAAAGTCTAAACAAGATTTGAACAACAATATCATTTGAGTGTATTACGTAATCTGATATGAGGTGAATTCATTCATTATGTTGTATTGTATGGTAACAATATTAATTTTGTTTATAGTTTGATGCAGTGAATCATAGGCACCTAAACAAACTGCTCTGGCACACAGAGTGTGGAGGAGACTTTTGTGTGTGTGTGTGTGTGTGTGGTGTGTGTGTGTGTGTGTGTGTGTGTGTGTGTGTGTGTGTGTGTGTGTGTGTGTGTGTGTGTGTGTGGAGGGTGGCGGGATTGCGTGTGTCAACAAAACAATGAAACCTCCAAACATCCAAATATTGCCAGGAAAGCCGACCGATGCAGCTCACA
This sequence comes from Seriola dumerili, assembly GCF_002260705.1. Lineage (NCBI taxonomy): Eukaryota > Metazoa > Chordata > Actinopteri > Carangiformes > Carangidae > Seriola > Seriola dumerili. Next base: position 237,120 of record NW_019174325.1, read on the forward strand.
CATCCAGCCACTCACACTCATGCAAAGGTGTCTAGCTATTGTGTATAATCTGGATGATGACAAATAGTGGCACTAGCAGCCAGCACCATGGTGCATTTGTGAAAAAAACTCTTTTAACCTTTGCTGAACAACAAAGCAAGCAACATCTGCAGAACCAAAGCAAAGAAAAATGCAAATTATAAAAAAAATTATTTAAACAAAGCATTCAACTACACTGAATTGATGGATATGGTTTTGCCATCTCAAAACTTGAAAAATAAATCCAAAACTATCTGTGTGTGTAACACTTTAAGATTAGTCAAGCTAATACATACAAGAGTTTAAAGTGTTCTAAGTGACATTGTCCTGATTTTAAGGCAGAGAAAAACCCCAAACTTTACATGAATGCATCTCTTTTATTCTACCAAATTCAGCTAGCATCTGAGTACATGTTGTTAAGCACCAGTAAACTAAAATGTCCACTAAATAAGATGATCTTCATATTTCCATTGAGATTCACATGTATGTCTGTTCTATTCAAAGCACAAGATACTAGCCTTTAATACTCTTACATTACAGATTATGAAAAGCTACAAAATGCCCTTATGCCCATTCACCAAAGTTATCACAATGTGTTCTTCTGGGAATTCAATAAAACTCAACACACTTTCCAGGAACAGAAAATAAAATTTTCAGGACAAGTATCACCTCTGACCCAGAACCAAACTCTTGAAATTCTTCTAGCATGCTGATCTGTACCATCACACACTGTATCCTTCTGTCATGTACAACTTACAACGACTGGGATATAGACACTGCAGTAGGGTATAGGTAGGGATGTACAGTATATTTCAGCAAACCGCAGTTTCATAGTTTCCAGCAGCACTCACCAGTTCTTGGTTGGTAGAATTGGAGTCATCTCCAGGGAAGGGGATGTAGATGGCTAAGGCCACACAGTTGGCAAAAATAGACAGCAGTATAAAGATATCAAATGGTCTGGAAAAAGACTGTTAAGGAAAACACTTATCTCAAATGGATGTTATTAAGTACTAACAGTATTTGAATCATGTAAATTGTGTCAGTTTTTGGTGAATCCCTACTTTTTGTCTGTATTTTGTCTCTTTGTTTGCTTTCTCTCTGTCTCTGACACTGTGGTAGAGAAACTAATCTATTATTTAAAAAATAACTTGTCAAAGTAATATAATCTAATATAATCATGCAATTAAATTCACTTGATAACAAGTGGGTTTACAGTTTATGAGGGAGTTATCTAAATTCAGATAATAAAAAAATAAAGCGCATTTGGTCCATTATTTATTAATTTACTCGTTAATGTGTCTATCTCCTCAAATCATTCACTGATCAACACAACCAATCATCTAACATTACATTAAAGCTTTCACACAAAACCACCTTCTATTTAATTAAAGTCTTGCAATTGCAGCCTACAGGCCACTTCCATTCCAACAATAAAGTTATGGTTCATTATTTCAATGACTGATAAAATTCTATATTCATTCATCACTCAAACACCTGCCATCCATCCATTCAACCAGTGCCCCTGTGTTAGGGCTACAGGATACTTCCACTCCACCAGACTGATGCAGGCCCTGCGGATGGGGTTGTTGAGGGTGAGGCAGAACAGCGCTCTGGGTGGCCTGCTGTTTGTAGATCCTCCCTGTTTTTTGCTCTTGGCGTACTGCTGCCTCTTCCTCTGGGCCAGTGAGCCTACAGGAGCAGGTCCAGTGGTGCAAACTGAGGGCCGGGAACTCATCTCATGCTTTGCAGGATCGTCCTGTGCTTGGCGGGCAGCACTAATGGCGGCATGCCAAGCAAGGACTGGGCTGACACCGGAGCCAGGGCCACCAAGGCCCTGAATGCCGCTATTGGCCCCGAGGAGGCCATAAGAGGAGCCGACAGGCTTGCCAGTGCTGGCCGGGGCCTGCAGGGGCTCCGGTGGATGGAGCAGGTGCAGACGGGTGTGGCTTTCTGACCAGAGCGCCGAAGCATCAGTGGAGGGAGTGGTCCTTCTATTGCTGGCATACTGTGCCCTGGAGCAAGAGAGTTGGAGGGGGGGGGCAGAGACATGATGGTTAAACTATTTTGAGACTGTGAATGTGAGTATAAACAGAAAAACCTGCAATTATGTTCCCCACATTGTCAGTGCATTTTGAGAAACCAGCTGCTTTTTATGGTGTTCTTCTGATTTAAGTTTGAATTTGTAGAATAAGTAAACAACCCTCGTACAAATGTAGTATATGAACCACCCTGAACCAGCTTTAATACTTTCTGCAGTCGAATGTAACTATCCACCAGGACAAGAGGATGAAGGCTGAAATAGAATTTGAAGGCAAAGATGTAGAAGTAAGATGGGTAGAAAAGTGAGAAGAGGAAGAAGATAATTGATTTGAAGGGAGTGTGGAAGAGACAGAGGAGACAGAGAGAGAGAGAGAGAGAGGGAGAGAGAGAGGCAGCTTGCATGAATGAGAGGGACAGAGAGAGTCATTAAAATCAATGTAAACCTCCAGTGAAAAAGACTGTCCTTGACACAGTCACTTTGGTTCACTGCATCTCTACAGCATAGTCGCATCAGGGAATAATGTCTCTCACACTGAGATGACCAAATCAAGCACATTGATCCTTCATCAGAAATATATTTTATAACTCCTATAACTCTATCTATGAAAATGTCTTCATTTGCATGTAGCCTGAAGTCAGTCTGATATGATGAATACAAAAGATGTTTTAACAAAAATTTAACAGCTCTAGTGCAGGTATTAGTGCAGGACTGCCGGTCCTCCTCATTCCGCAACAGAACATCACCACAAGTGCAAAACAAGTATAGCCGGTTATTTCATGATGATCACGGCCTGTCTGATATTTCTGACATGTATATGATCCCAGCAATCCTGCTGGATGTCGTACATCCGTCACACCGACTCCTTACTGCTGTTCCCGACTTTAATTTGAGCTATGGCAGCTTTTTAAAGCAGCACATTGTTAGGACCACTTCTCACCCGTGGAAACTGTTATAAAATAAATAAATAAATAAAAACTAACGGGATTCACTTGTAAAGTTAACTTAGCGTTTCCGTTCATTCTGGAGGGCGCAGAGATCCAGAGCCTCGTCCACAAGCTGTCACATGGTTCCAAACCGATCAGTTGACCATAACATCAGACCAAATAGTCTACAGCCAACCATTTTTCGGAGAACTAGCAGCAAAACTCGATTCCCCTGCGGATTTGATAAGTGCTGTCATTACATCCATGCAGCCTACAACAAGCGCTTACAATACGAAATCTCTTCATTAAGATAACTTGGAATAGCACTTCAGAGGCAGACACGACTCAGACTGTAATTACATAGAAAAAGCAGACATCCAAAAAATAAACCATGAAAGCGCTCTCGCCCCCTCTCGGAGCGCTCCAACTCTCCTCCTGCGCTCCACGCACGGTTTTACCTTCAGACTGTTCATCTGCTTCTTGCATCCTCGAATCCACATCGAAAATATCCGTTTTAAATCCAACTCATCTTTGGAAAAACCGTGCAAAGGTGTCGACGCGCGAGCCTGAACTGTGCCTTTGACCTGAAATAGAAAATGTTCCTCCAGCGCAAACCCTGAGAGGAGCGCCAAACATTTTCGCCACATCCGGGTGCCTGCCTGCAGATTCACGGCGGATCCGAGAGGACGCACTGATAGCAGCAGTCAATCCACTGCTGTCAATTATTCTTAGTGTGGGTGGAGTTGAATTGACAGAAGCTGAAGCAACCACGTAGATTTAGAGTAGCCATAGCTACTGGAATCACATATAACCTATAAACTAGAAATGCACCTGTTGCTGCCCTTAGGAAACTTCCAAAGAGCGAATTTTAACATCAGTTCGAATAAGAAAATGATTTTGTCTTGCCAAATGTTTGCAGACAAATATGATGATTTATACATTAAAAAAAACATTGAAAACACAAACAAATTGAATGTTAATGTGAATGGAGTTCTAAGAAAAACAATACAGCCTGGGAGACGACAACAAACAGCTGCTAGTGAAGGAGTCGTTCTGTGGTAACTGGATGTAGTTATTTAAACTGTAATAATAGTGTTTGTATGAATGAAGCAGCATTTGGAGAAAGGACATGGTCTTTGAAGCCTTACAATTTTAAGACTAAAAAATATTGTCAAAACAACTACTAAAAATGATATGTGGCCATACTATATATTAAAGCCAACATCATACATTGCATATTTCTGTCCATGTTTCGGTGTCATCTTACCGTCATGATACAGTCTATAGCTAATACAATATAAACAATTCAGATGAGTGGAAATCTAGTTAAAGGCTACTCTCTCTCCTGCTAGGTACATTTCTGGATAGGAGGATAAACACCGAGCCCTCATCCAATCCCTACGGTTAAGCCCCTAAAGAGTTCCTGTATACCGGGTCCTTGGACTTACCCCTCAGGGGTCTTCCCCTTATAATGAACGGCATTCTGTCACCTGGCGCTTCTCTGGGGCCTCATAGCGCCGTTTTCTGCCATCACCCCGCGGCGATTCGAGGGTAAATGAGTTGTCGGAGCTGTGCTGGAAGGTTACTAGTGATTGGATTACCTGTGCCTGCATGGAGAATAACAGTTTCACTCTAGCGCTTAATCCCCCGATTATAATCCCTGCTCGAATGTTCCCTCAATAGTGCAGGTGAAACAGGCAGCTGCAGCTCAACTGGACCAAATTATAAACAATGCAATCTATGTTTTGTTTGTTTGTTTGTTTGTTTGTTTGTTTGTTTCATACAGCTCAATTACTTCAGTAGTAGTATATACACCATCTTAATCTAACATTGGTTCAAACTGAGCTGTTCAAACATGCAGCACAACATGACTGACAGTGTAGGAGCTGGTTGTGATTGTTTTTTCTCCTATGATGAACACAGTATTGGTCTGACGCATTTTAGAAAATAAAAATAAAATTAATTCCACTGACTAAAAGCTCTGCTTCAAATTAAGCTCTGCTTCATAGAAATGTAGTGGAGTCAAAATCCAAATATTTGTCTTTAAAGTGTAGTGGAGTAAAAGTCATTAGTTTCCAAAAAGAATGATAGTCAATTAAAGTGCAGATACTGGAAAAATATACTTAAGTAAGGTATTCAAGTAGGCTAACCTAAATATAGGCTATGTTGTTATTGCTCACTCCTACTTGTGGTCTATAATACACAGAGGTTCTCAGATTAAAAACCACATCATATTGGACCCAGAAATAAACCCCGTTGTATTTATGTAACAAGAACATAATGTGGATGTTTTTCTGCAGATAGCTACATTGTCAAATGTGTCCCCTTGATTAATACGATTTTTTTTTCACCAACACAGCCTGTTTTGTAATCATATTCATTAATTTAATTTATTTATCTGTAATATAATTTTATTTTAGAAAGCAAACTACCTAACTTAGCTAGGCTAAGGTAAGCTCATAAGGTCGAACATCACTTACAAACATTTCGTTTTTAAACGGTACTCTAACAAATTAGGACTAAACTATATTTCGGTTTAGAACCTGTGGGATAAATAAGGTTTTCAGAGGCGTGATTTCCGGGGACAGCGGAAGTTTTAAGTGTCTGCAGATATCTGACCGTGCGGAAGCAACAATCACATCCAAGATGGAGACCGTAAATGCTGGACATATGATGAGTTTAGCAGCTCTACAGAGACAAGACCCGTATATAAACAAACTGCTCGATGTTACTGGCCAGGTGGCACTCTACAACTTCAACTCCAAAGCCAACGAATGGGTAAGTTTCTCAAAAGACCCGAAACGGTTTCGTGGATTCACTTAGCATGCTAATGCTAGCTCCTCGAAAAAAATAAAACATAAAAATAAAAAATACGTTAGTATTTGTCGGACTGTAACTTATCCATATATGTTCACAGACATAGTGTTTTGATACGAGTGTCAGTCTCTTAGTGTTTCAACAACTTGTTTGTTATAAGTTAACGTTATATTACCTGGGCTAACATAATTTAGCTGGTAAAGCTAACAGTCAGCGTTCGTTGTTATTATTCAGCAAGTTGTGGATCCACTGTTGTTTCTGACACATAACGTTACTACTACTACTACTTCTCATTTCAGGAGAAGACCGAAATCGAGGGCACCTTGTTTGTTTATGCCAGGTAAGCATATAAACTGTTTTAGTAATGTGGCACGACGACTGTGAATATTGTTCCCTTGTTTAGCATTATGTTTGTCTGCGCTGTCATTTGACGTATTCAGCACACGTGTATAGGCCGCAACCTTTGTAAACAAACAACTGCGGTTCGTTACAGACGTATTTCATATATGTATCTTATTTCCTCTCCATTGTTTTTATACAGCCTTGTGCGAACAGTGGTTCTTCATGAAACTCCACGAGATTGTTTTATTGCCATAGTTTCAAGATTGAAAGAAAATCATAGATTTTTCAGAAAGACGGGGGAAAAAAGCAATTCAATCTATCCTAATTGATCAATTATTTTAGTTGTTTTTTTACATCAAACATTAAATATAACTTCCTGTGCAAAAGTTTTAGGCACTTGTGGAAAATGCTGTAAAGTAAAGATGCTTTAAAGAAATGCAATGATTAGTTTCTGTTTATCAATTGACAACATACAAGTGCAGTAAACAGCAAAACCTAAACCACCTCCATATTTGTTGTGACCTGCGTTTGTCTTTAATAGAGCATCAATTCTCCTCACTACACTTGCCTGCAACTTTTTAAGGTGCTTGGCCTGTAGGTTGTTTCAAGCCCGACCGATATTGGATTTTTGGGGCCGGTATTGTTATTAGGGAGTAAAAAACCTTGTGAATAAGATATGTATTGAAAGCAGGATATTTTACAGTTTAACAATAAACTTTACTGTCCAAAAATGACATCAGTGCACTTAAATGGTAAACTTCACTGGGAATTAAATAAAATAACTATAAAAAATAAATAACTATAAATAAATATTTAACTTGAATGAAAACAAAGGATCAAATATTTATAAAATGCTGCCTATATAACTTGATGTGACCCAAGCATTTCCACTGCATTATTGCTTCTTAGGAAAAGTATTAATATCAGCGCATATCGGAGAATATATGCACAGATACCGATTTATCTGTGATAGGCCTATATTGACTGATTAAAGACGGCCGACCGATAAATCGGTCCAGCTCTAATGTTGAGATTAGGGCACTGTGGGGGCCAGAGCCATCTTCTACAGAATTCCTTATTCGTGTTGCTGTAGATAGTTCTTTATGACTCTGGCTGTACGTTTTGGGTCATTGTCCTGCTGCAGAATGAGTTTGGGACCAAAAAGATGTCTTTGTGATGGTATTGCATGATGGATAAGAATCTTAAAGCACGAAGGAAGCAAATGTCACGCTGTTTGCACCGTGCGAAGAGGGTGTCCGCTGAAGACAGTGATGATGAGTTCTGATTAGATCATGCACTGATCCACTTTGTTCTGTTCTATTTTTTTTTTTTAATTTTCCTTGAATTTTGTTATTATCATTTGTTATCAGAACAGGAGGTTAACTGGTACTGGCACTGTCCATGTTCGCAATGTTTTGAATATTCAAAAGATTAAAAATGTATTTTGAATAATATTTTGGTCTCTTCTCTAAATATATATCGCTATATAATACTGTTATCTCAATGAAAAGTACTGAAACAGATGTATATGTAACAAAAAGAGGCAATTTATTACTTGGCTTGTAAAAAATTTACTTGGCCGGTAGATTTTTTTTCATCTACCGGCCCCCTTAGCAGGTGAGCCAAAAAGTTAGTTTACAGCCCTGCTTGCACTGATACCAATATATTTTTATTGGTATCTTTTTAGTGGTATATTTATGTATACAAGATCACTTTTCAATATATCAATGTTGCTTGCTTAATTGTGATTAAATTTAAGGCAAGAAAGATTGTTTGTGTTTGGTCATTAAAAGTCAGTCAAACTAAGATTCTAAGCTTTTACTAAATCTAGTGCACGGGTTGATGTAAAGTATAATAGGGGAGGAGATGATTACGTTTTATTCGGCCAGATTATTATTTTACAGTGTTTATAATCTTTGTCCATCTAAGGTCTGCCTCCCCTCACCATGGCTTCACCATCATGAACCGACTGAGCACCGAGAACCTGGTGGAGCCAATCAACAAAGACCTGGAGTTCCAGCTGCAGGATCCCTTTCTGCTCTACAGGAATGGCAACTGTGAGTATTTTTTTAGAATAATAAAATAGTAGATACTCTACAGAGTACAAACCTTTTTCTATACAAGTGTGGGCAAAATTTACATGTACTTAAAGAGACTATTATTGAGTGTCCATGACCCAAAATTTATAGTACTTATAGGAGTTTTGGATGAGCTCCAGGCCTATACTAATCAGCAATGAATTTACAAATGTGAATGATGAGAAATGTGAGATATCTTCCCAGAGAACATGCTTATAGATAGATATATACTTCATTTATCCCCTTGGGAAAGTTCAGGTTTATTATTATTAGATTATCGACACTTTCTTGTCATCTCACCACTACAAATGTTGTGAAAAATGTCATAATTATCTTATATATAATCATTTCTTAGTTACAGAATCTGTTTCTGTTATGTTTGTGCTCAACTACCAAGACACACTGCTGTATCACAGCGGATTTTGTTACACTGTGCATATCTCTGAAAGCACCAAGTACACAGCCGTACAGGTGTTGGTGACGTCCATTATCACACATACACATACATTAAGTGCAAAAGATCAAAATGGTACCTCTGAAAATGCCGAACAAACATCTCCTCAGTGTTCTCTGGAACTCTTTTCTCTTTTCCTTGAAGTCATTTTGGTGTCTTGGTGTCGCATTGAGTAAGAAAACCTCCTCTGAGGACACTTTTCCACTCATGACCTCACGCAGGCCCACCAGACTGCAGCAGTTTCAGCTTGGTTTGGCTACAGATGACATCATTCTGCATTGGGGCAAGAGCAGCCAAAAAGACCTATAGGTTAGATTGATGAATCTGAGTACTTTTAGATCTCTATTTTATTATAGTTTTATAGCTTTATCGAGTGAAGTGCTAATGCTGCAGTCAAACTCATCTAGTCTTATGGAAAGAGTTCAGCATGAAGTAAGGTAAAAAGAAAAGAGTGATGTAAGTCCTCAGATCTTCAGAAAATAACTGACAGCACTGCCACCGAGGTAATCTATCAGAAGTCTAAACAGGAGTTTCATCAGGGCGACAAATAAGGAATTGGATTGTTTTCCCATTTGTTTGCTTATCAGAAAAAACAACATGGCCAGGGTCAATGTCAGAGTAGACTGCTCCCCTTTTGGATTTGGTTTGCCAATCAGCTTGGCTGGTATTGAAGACATGATGTAATTTCTTGTTCGTATTCAGGCCAGAGTAGATTCTCCAGTAGTAGACTTCAGTCCAAGTGCTGTTGTTAACATTTTAATTCCTCAGAGTGGGTTGAACTGATAGACAGATAGATTTGGGTACAGGTGCTAAGTAAAACGACGATTGACAATAATCCTCAGGTTGTGTTGGAGATGCTGCCAACCTCTGGCAGCTGACAGTCACCTCTTTAAGACTGGTAAGAGTAAATTTCCCTGGTAGTTTCCTCTTCTGGCTTTTATTCCATTGGTTGGTTTTGGCTGATTGTGTAGTTCTCTCCCTCAGGTTGTTTCAGTCTTTTTCTGTTCTTCAGTAATGCCACTTATTGAATGAGGATCATTTGGTTCTTCTCAGAGATTAATTGGTCGGACACACTCCAGTCTGTGTTTGTTTGTTGTCCAGGTTTCTAATGTTGAGAGAGAGAAAGAGGGTTCTAAGACCCATCCCTCCGCTCTGAATTAGGAAAAGGAAAGAAGGAACGATGAAGGCTGAGCAGGAGCAAGGTAGAAGCTTGATTGAAGACCAAAGAGACAAACACAAGGATGAATTCTTCAGAAGGATGAAGATGATGAGCTGTTATTTGTGTCTTCCTCAAAGCCTATTTGACTACTGGTGAGCTCCCTGCCTTAGACTGAAAAGTGTACTCAAAGTACAGTACTGAGTACTGATTAGAGAAACCTGTGTGCTATGACACGCACATACACACCTGTACACCTACATCTGTTTACTCCTCTCCATATTCCCCTTGGTAGCAGTAGATGCTACAGAGAGGCAAACACTTAGGTTGCTAGGTTACCACAGCCGCTTGGGGACCTCGAATATGCCAGTGTTTCATCACACATACAAATGACACACAAGCAATGTAATACTAACAAGCTCTAACTGCAAACCTACAGTTTTTTGGTTTGTTTGGTTTTACATTTTATTGTCCAATAAGTATCAGTGCCCTTTGAGTGATGGTGAATGTGGTGTGATGCAAGATCATTTACTGAGCTCAGTAACCTATTTCAAAGCAAAACTTGTTTCTTCCTTTAATGTAGCTAATGACGTTATTAACTATTATTATTATTATATTATAGTACTTAACATTAACTATTAAACATCCATCTGATTATCGAGACCAGATTGAACCTTCTCTATTCAGTTTCCTCTGTGGCAGGTTCACTCATTCAAATGAGCACGTTCTGCATTATAATTGCACTTCTTCAGGCTTTTGTACTGTGCTTTTGTCACTTGGTGTAATTAATTACTTATAGTCAAGTAATTTATTATATTAATTATTATTACTATTATTTATATTGATTGAGATATCAAAAAGAAGCCGATAGATAGATAGATAGATAGATAGATAGATAGATAGATAGATAGATAGATAGATAGATAGATAGATAGATAGATACTTTATTTATCCCCTAGGGGGAATTCATGTGTCCATTATAATAATAATAATAAAAACAGTTAATAACAAATGAACAATAATAATTAGATTAGTCCACTTCCTTTGCCTGAGGTGTTGTATAGCCTGATGGCAGTGGGAACAAAAGGTTCTGTAGCTCAGTGAGATGAGACGTTTGCTGTAGCTGCTTCTCTGTCCTGCCAGAATGTTGTGGAGAGAATGGTTGGTATTGTCCAAGACGGCCTCCATCTTACATTGCATGTGTCTCTCCACAACAGTCCTGAGTGAGTCCAGACTCCTGCCAAGCACAGCTTATCCAGTCTCCTTGTGTTTGTGTCTGACATGCTGCAGTGTTTCCTCTAGGATTTTTTTTTCAGCAGTGGGTGGGCATGCTCTCGGGGGGGGGGGGCATACACAAATGACCAAATGAGCAGTTGACAGCAGATTTTACTTTCAAAACCTATTTATTGGCTGGCCAGGTGAATATGCTTTTATCACTACCATTGAACTTTTACAATATATATCTCAGCCATATACAATGTCAAGAAAAATAAATACCTTTGGTTTGTGAAAAATGTTTGTAAATGTTACTTCAACTCTAACCTGTTGAAAATATAAAAAGTAAAAAATAAATAAAACAATAACATTAAATAAATAAAAATAATAAATAAACATATAAAGATCAGCTAGATGGGGCTGTAGAGTCAGTGGCAAAGTTTGCACCCCAAGCTCACAGAGCACTTGATTTCACGTCTTATTAAGACAGATAGTTTACAACTCATCACTACATCATATTACAAGTGTGAACATTAAAATATTATTTTTTAACCTAACCATCATCATTACGGAGTCACGTAAAAAAGCGCTTTATGATAGCTACCTGACTAGCGTCTTCTTCATCTGTTGTTCTTTCCTTCCTTAGAGAAGTATCTGACAAGCTCATCTGAAAATGCAGTCAGCAAAGTTAATACATAATGACGTGTAGATATTAGCTTAATGCTATCAATTAGTTAACCAAGTTAGCGTCACTGAGTTGGCTAATAAGTCTACCTTTTCTCCGGTAATTCGCTGCCTTATTCCTCACGACTACACTTCTCTGACTCTGACCTGGTACCTGACGTGATGTCACTTTCAAGGCTGCGCTCTTCGCGAGTAATTAACTCCAATAGGAACATCCAACCACCCCACTCCCTCCCTCCCCCTCTCCCCTCCCCCCGCTGTTGCCCTCATCATCACACAGGCTGTGCTGTGAAGGTGGAGAGATGTGCGGGTGGTTGCATTTTGCTGACAATAAAAACAAAAAAAAAAGAAAGAAATTTGAAGTGGCATTTGAAGTGGCATTTTGCAGTGGCGGGCCGCCACTGCAAAATGAATGTAATGAATGAATGGAAACATTGTGCTGTTGTCCCAGCAGACTGCAGCATAAAAGAATAGACTGGCCACCACTGTCTAATAAAACGTGCTGCATTTCACTGTAAGCGTCAAAGGTCCTGAGCTTCCTGAGGAAAAAGAGCTCTGCCCCTTCCGGTAGATGGCATCCGTGTTCAAGGACATGTCCAGTTTACTGTCTAGGTGCTCACCTAGGTATTTATAAGTGTGCTCCCCCTCAATGTCCTTCCCTCGAATGTTGACTGGCTGAAGGGTGCGCCTAGACCTCCAAAAGTCCATGACCATCTCCTTGGTCTTGGAGGTGTTCAGAAGGAGGCAGTTCTTGTCGCTCCATTCACTAAAGGCCATCATCAGATCCCTGTACTCCTCTTCCTGCCCATTCCTGATACACGCCACAATAGCTGTGTCATCTGAGTATTTCTGGATGTGGCAAGACTCAGAGTTGAATTTAAAGTCCGTCATATACAGGGTGAACAGGAACAGAGCCAGAACAGTCCCCTGTGGAGCCCCAGTGCTACTCATCACTGTCTAAGAGACACAGTTACCCAGCCTGATGTACTGTGGTCGTTTTGTCAGGTAATCCACAATCCAGGACGTGAAGCAGGGATCCACCCCCATCCCTTCCAGCTTGTCTTTAAGAATGGGGGGTTGGATGGTGTTAAATGTACTTGAAAAATCAAAGAACATAATCCTCATGTAACTACCTGGCTCATCCGAGTAAGATGGGGGGCAACCAGTCTGTAGTCATTTATCTCAGTCTTCCTACTTAAGGTACCGGAACAAGACATGATGTTTTCCACAGGACCGGGACCCTCCCTGTTTGAAGGCTTAAGTTAAAGATCTTCTGGAGAGGCTCAGCCAGCTGGGCTGCACAGTCCTTTAACAGCCTCAGATACCCACCGTCCCGGCCTGTTGACTTTCCAGGGGCGTAGCCTCTTGAGCTCCACCCTCAAGACTCAGACTTGACCCCTTGAGTTGCAGCTGCAGTGTCAGGTTGTGGAGGAGATGCCGCAGCAGAAGCTGCAGCTGAAGCAGTGGGAGAGAGAACAGGTGAGGCTGTGTCAAACCTGTTGTAGAACAGGTTGAACTCATTTGCCTTGTCCACATCACCTGATGCTGCCTGGCTGTTCTTCTCTTTATAGCCAGTGATGGTCCTCATCCCCTTCTACACCTCTCCGGTGTTGTTGTGCTGCAGCTTCCTCTCCACTTTCTTTTTGTAGTCCTCCTTCGCTTGCTTTAATCTCCTCTTCAGTTCATGTTGCACACACCTGAGCTTCTCCCTGTCTCCATCCCTGAAAGCTTTTCTGGTTGAGGAGGGTCTTGATGTTACTGGTGATCCAGGGTTTGTTGTTTGGAAAGCAGTGTACAGTCCTTGCTGGTATTACAGTGTCCATACAGAAGTTAATATATTCTGTGGTACTTTCAACCATTCTAACAAGGTCAGGGCCCTTGCTTTTATCTTTTTCCTGTGCCTCCAACAGTACATTCCAATCTGGACTCAAAACAGTCTTTTAGAGACTCACTAGCCTCCGGGGTCCAGTTCCTGAATGAACAGGTGGTTGCACCCTGCCTCAGTACACAGGGTTTGTAAGAAGGCTGAAGAAAAACCAGATTATGATCTGATCTGCCAAGTGGTGGTAGAGCTGAAGCAGTGTAGGCCTCCTTGACATTTGCATACAACAGATCAAGTGTCTTATTTTCCCTTGTGGGACAGTCAACATATTGAGAGGTGAGAGTGACATGGTTAAAATCCCCTGATATTGCAATGAATGTATCAGGGTGCTGGGTCTGTACTCTCACAACAGTCTCATGGATGCGACTGCAGGCTCTGCTCGTGGTTGAATGTAAACAACAATGGCAACGATGTGACCTCCCTCGGTACATAGTACGGTCTAAGACCAACTGTCAACAGTTCAGTATCCCAACAGCAGATCTTCTCCTTCACTGTGATATGAATGGGGTTGCACCATCTATTGTTCACAAGCAGAACCAGTCCTCCACCTTTATTCTTCCCACTTGCTCTGGCGTCTCTGTCCGCTCGTACTGCAGTGAAGGCAGTTAAATCCAAATGATGGTCGGGAGTGTTGTCGTTTAACCAGGTCTCCGTGAAACACATGAGACTACTCACAATATGTTCGCTGGTTGTTCACAAGTGCCTCCAGTTCATCACACTTGTTAGCCTGGGAGTTGACATTTCCAATGAGGATCGATGGTAGAAAAGGCTTATATCTCCATCTCCTAGCCTTTAGCTTAGCCCCGGTTCTGTATCCACGGTACAGCTTCTTCAGCTCAGCCAGTATGGGATGTTTAACTCCGTAGCTGGTACACTTTAAAGCCAGGAGTTCTTCCTTTGTGTACATTATTTTCTCCATCGTCAGATGAAACAACCGCGTAGAATAATAAACATCAATCAACAAATTAATATATACAAATATATTGCAAAAAAACTACGAGCTATATGGACTTGTTGCCACTTGTTGCCAGCGCATCATTTGAATATATATAGAAATAGTTTAATGTTTATTGATCAATAATTGACTTTCAACTTTCAAGAGTTCAGGCTCCCTGCTAACTATGGATCACCTGATATGGTTTTTCAGGGCCAATACCGATACCACTTATCATAATCAAGGAGACCGATAACCAATATTTGAAACCAATATACCAACACAAAACTACTGCTGTATAAGGACACTCACCCTGGGCTCCAGGTATCTCTATTATTTTGTCCACCCCATTTATATTAATGAATGAAGGCTAAATAACAAACACCCCTGTATAACGTAATACAGCTCCAAACAATAAGTCTTTCAGTAGGGCTGTCACTGTCACAAAAAATCAAGGTCGAACAAATTCAAAATGACCTGTAATTGTCAAATTAATTCCAATGTGCCCCACTCCCCCAAAACACCACAACACATCATTATTTTCGTTGCTTTATTACCATTCTTCCAGCAATCATGTTACATTTTTAACAGCTGTATTAACCCATCATTTTCTTTATGCCTGCAACTTCTACCTTGCTCTCAATAAAACAACTTTTTTTTTAAAAAATGTGCCGCACTTTTCATTCAGTGAAACTCAAAGTGCTACAATAACATAGAACACACAGTACAACAGACAACAGGAGGGAGCTCCAACACCTTTGACCTAAAAATGTAGCAAGGTAAAACATGGAGCCGATAGTCAATCCAGACAGTAACACAAGTCTATCAACATGAACCGGATCAAGTTCGGCTCTCTTTTTATTAACAATTACCTGCTGATGGTCTGATGTGCTTATAGAGACTGCAGTCTACATTTCAAACAGGTCATAACAGCTTGAATATGAACTTTTCACCCCACGTTCTAACGAATATTCAAATTTCGACTAAAAAGTGACAACCCTATCCTCCATAACAATCATACAGTTGAATCAACAACTATCTAAAATATAATAAATATTTTTATGTGTGAGGAGTTTTGTGGAATGTAATGCTGCTTCTGTTCTGTAGCCAGTGTAAACAGTGTAATATACAGTATTTGTGTTTTTCTTGCAGTGGGTATCTACAGTATTTGGTTCTATGACAAGAGGGACTGTCAACGCATTGCTCAGCTGATGGTCAAGTAAGTAATTGTACATGTGTGGTATTATGTATCTGTGTTTGGATGAGACAGGACAGTACAAGTTTCACCCATTTGTTTGAAAAGCAGCTCTACCTTCATCAAGGAGTACTTGAATACAGATGTGACACAGCAAATAACTGTTAAGTGTTTAGACAATGTGTCAAGCTTTCACTCTCCCCCAGGATTGTAAAACAAGAAGCGGACCATGCCCAGAGAGAGTCACCAGAAAGGCTGGAACCGGGGAGAACCAATGGCGTCGCTGGACCACGGCCCATTGACATCCTGGAACTACTCAGCAAAGCCAAGGAAGAATACCAGAGAGTGAGGAAGCAAATACACAATTGGAGATACAAACATAACTTGTTATTCAGGTTCTTAGATGATCAAATATGCTTTGCCTATTAAGTATTTTTGTACTGTTATTGGGTCCTTCTTGCCTATACAAAACCATTAAATTTCATTGTTTTCTTTATACATAAAGATTAGACATTTGTAGATCCCGCAACACGGATTGTGAAACGCTTTCATAGATGCACAGACACATGCACATCAGAGATTACAATCGTATTAAATCTGGGATTATTTCAGGTGTGGGGGCATCCCTCTAAACACCTAGGGCGGAATTCTGAATTGATGCCTATTCTTGCTCCTTAACCTGTGCTCCTGTGTGTGTTTGTGTCTGTGTCGTGTGTGTGTCATGTGTCATGTGTCATGCGTCATGCGATGCAGGCTCAGTCAGGTGAAACAGATGGGTGTACAGAGCCAAGTGTGAAAGCAGCTATCAACACGACAGAACGTACCCACAGCACACCACAAACTGAAAAGGTACATGACCAAACCTGCATGAAAAAAAAGATTTAAGACCTGCCTTTTACGTATATTGTTAACTCCTACTTACAGAGACTGTTGAGGAGGACAAGAGAGGTGCAAGCTTTTATCCCAGGTGTCACTGTTATCCCATATATGGTTGAGCATTTGGCAGCAGAAAGCTGCGGAAAACATTGGTTATGATGCAAGCAGACAACCCTTGTAATGGTGCTAATTATGTTGCCTCTGGGTTAAATGAGGTGTGGGGCTGATTTAAAGATATTTTAGCAATTTATTTTGACAAATATGACTGATTAGGAAGAGAAAAGGTTGCATTTTTTACTATGCATAATGCATTTTGTTGATACAGACTGTAAGTATAGACAAAGGGAAGCTTCTGGGCTTTCTTCAGGCAGACTCGCACAGAGCCCAGGGTATAAATAAATTATTATATTAGTTCATATCAGAGTAAAAAATGATACAAAAAATCCCCAAAAAGGGAGCCAACTGGTTTTCCTTCCTTGAGTGGTTATGGTTGGAAAGAGAGGTGATTCCATATAAACAGATTTATTTTACCGGCGTAACAATAAAAATACACCAACCATTTTTATCATTTTAAGAGAGGGGTAAGCCAGTTTACAGAAAGGTCTGAAATCTATTTCCTCATTAAGACCTGGATACACCAAAGCATCACATTAAAAAATCTAATAAGAGTCTCTCTGAAGTAATTTATTAAGGTTTCCACCTCTGATAGAGTGCTCCACAAATTTTTGATAGTTTATGATAGGGTTGCCGCGATTACTGTTTTTGCAGCCGATACTGATACCGATCATCTATGAGTGAGATTGGCCGATCCACGGCCACTACTGATCATTTTTACCATGCATTGCAGATGGCATACATTATTCAAATGATGCGCTGACAACAAGCCTGCAAAGTTCGTAGTTTTTTGCAAAATATTCGTATATATTAGTATATTTTTGTTGATTGATGTTTTTTATTCTACGTCGTTGTTTCGTCTGGCGATGGAGAAAATAATGTACACAAAGGAAGAACTCCTGGCTTTAAAGTGTACCAGATACGGAGTTAAACATCCCAGACTGGCTGAGCTGAAGAAGCTGTACCGTGGAGCTAAGCTAAAGGCTAGGAGATGGAGATATAAGCCTTTTCTACCATTGATCCTCATGGGAAATGTCAACTCCCTGGCTAACAAGTGTGATGAACTGGAGGCACTTGTGAACAACCAGCGAACATATCGTGAGTGTAGTCTCGTGTTTCATGGAGACCTGGTTAAACGGCAACACTCCCGACCATCGTGTGGATTTAACTGCCTTCACTGCAGTACGAGCGGACAGAGACGCCAGAGCAAGTGGGAAGAATAAAGGTGGAGGACTGGTTCTGCTTGTGAACAATAGATGGTGCAACCCCAGTCATATCACAGTGAAGGAGAAGATCTGCTGTTGGAATATTGAACTGTTGGCAGTTGGTCTTAGACCGTACTATGTACCGAGGGAGTTCACATCGTTGCCATTGTTGTTTACATTCAACCACAGGCAGAGCCTGCAGTCGCATCTGGCGTCATTCACGAGACTGTTGTGAGAGTACAAACCCAGCACCCTGATACATTCATTGCAATATCAGGGGATTTTAACCATGTCAGTCTCACCTCTCACCTGACTGGCTACACTCAGCATGTTGACTATCCCACAGGGGAAAATAAGACACTTGATCTGTTGTATGCAAATGTCAAGGAGGCCTACACTGCTTCAGCTTTACCACCACTTGGATGATCAGATAATTTGTTTTTTTCTTCAGCCTTCCTACAAGCCCTGTGTACTGAGGTAGGCTGCAACCATCCGTTCATTCAGGAACTGGACCCCGGAGGCCAGTGAATTTCTTAAAGACTGTTTTGAGTCCACAGATTGGAATGTCCTGTTGAGACACAGGAAAATGATAAAAGCAAGGACCCTGACCTTGATAGACTGGTTGAATGTACCACAGACTACATTAACTTCTGTATGGACACTGTAATACCAGCAAGGACTGTACACTGCTTTCCAAACAACAAACCCTGGATCACCAGTAACATCAAGACCCTCCTCCACCAGAAAAAGGAGGCCTTCAGGGATGGAGACAGGGAGAAGCTCAGGTGTGTGCAACATGAGCTAAAGAGGAGATTAAAGCAGGCAAAGGAGGACTACTAAAAGAAAGTAGAGAGGAAGCTGCAGCACAACAACACCGGAGAGGTGTTGAAGGGGATGAAGGCCATCACTGGCTATAAAGAGAAGAACAGCCAGGAAACATCAGGTGATGTGGACAAGGCCAGTAAGTTCAATCTGTTCTACAACAGGTTTGACACAGCCTCACCTGTTCTCTCTCCCACTGCTTCAGCTGCAGCTTCTGTTGCGGCATCTCCTTCACAACCTGACACCCCTACACTGGGGTCAAGTCTCCTGTCCTTAACATCTGAGGAGGTGAGGGCGGAGCACAAGAGGCTCCGTCCTGGAAAGGCAACAGGCCCAGATGATGTGTGTTGAGGCTGTTAAAGGACTGTGCAGCCCAGCTGGCTGACCCTCTCCAGAGGATCTTTAACTTAAGCCTACAAACAATGGAAAAATCATGTTCCGGTACCTAAAGTAGGGCAACCCACTGAGATAAATGACTGCAGACCGGTGGCCCTCACATCACACATCATGAAGACCCTGGAGCAGCTGCTTCTCCACCTTCTGAGGCCACAGGTTGAACATGCACTAAATCCCCTACAAAGAACATATTGGAGTGGATGATACCGTCCTTTACATGGTCCACTTGGCCCAGTCTTACTTAGGGATGGGTGTCCTTAAGATTTTAACGGCACTACTACTCTCACCAACACTGCTTATGGATCCGGTACTTAAATGGTACTCTTATCGATACTTTTTGAGGAAGAAAAAAAACTGGAACAAACAAAAACATTTGTTACACTGACAATGGGCTGTGTTTGCAACAACTCTAGTGAAGTAGAGCGGCTTTAGACTCTTTGGTTCTCTCCGCCATCATTATCTATCTAAAGGTAGGCTACGAGCTTGAGTTGGTGTGTGCGCTGCTGTGTGTGTGTGTGTGTGCGTGCGTGCGTGCGTGTCACTGAAATAACAACCCCGCCCCCTGCCTTCCGCTCAAACAAACACCAGCCAGGCAGAGAGAGAGAGACAGATATCTTGTCTTCTGTGAGAATAGCAAAAATATACCATACATAGATGGATATTTGATGGAGTTGGTGAAATAAATGTGCACAATAAAGTTTATCTACCGGAGATAAAAAAAACAAAACAAAAACGCAACTGCTCCAGTATCGATAGCAGAACTGTTAAGATCGGAGCTTATTGATATTGGGTCTTAAATAATGTAGCCCTGGGGCCCGTTCAATACCAGGGCTTGGTACCCATCCCTATTATTACTTAGCCAGGTGGTTGCATGAGGATTATGTTCTTTGATGTTTCAAGTGCATTTACCACCATCCAACCTCCCCATTCTTAAAGACAAGCTGGAAGGGATGGGGGAGGATCCCTGCTTCACGTCCTGGATTGTGGATTACCTGACAAGACGACCACAGTACGTCAGGCTGGGTAACTGTGTCTCTTAGACAGTGATGAGCAGCACTAGGGCTCCACAGGGGACTGTTCTGGCTCTGTTCCTGTTCACCCTGTATATGACGGACTTTAAATTCAACTCTGAGTCTTGACACATCCAGAAATACTCAACTGACACAGCTATTGTGGCGCTTATCAGGAACAAGCAGGAAAAGGAGTATAGGAATCTGATGATAGCCTTTAGTGAATGGAGCAACAAGAACTGTCTCCTTCTGAACACCTCCAAGACCAAGGAGATGGTCATGGACTTTCGGAGGTCTAGACACACCCTTCGGCCAGTCAACATTTTAGGGAAGGACATTGAGATGTTGCCCACTTAAAAATACCTAGGTGAGCACCTGGACAGTAAACTGGACTGGTCCCTGAACACGGATGCCATCTACTGGAAGGGGCGGAGCCAGCTCTTTTTCCTCAGGAAGCTCCGGTCCTTTGACATCTACAGTGAAATGCTGCACATGTTTTATCAGTCAGTGGTGGCCAGTGTACTCTTTTATGCTGCAGTATGGTGGGCGGCAGCATGTCAGACATGAACACAAAGAGACTGGACATGCTGGTCAAAAAGGCTGGGTCTGTGAGTCTGGACTGACTCAGGACTGTTGTGGAGAGATGCATGCAATGTAAGATGGAGGCCATCTTAGACAATACCAACCATTCTCTCCACAACATTCTGGCAGAACAGAGAAGCAGCTACAGAAGCAAATGCCTCATCCCACTGTGCTCCACAACATTCTGGCAGGACAGAGAAGCAGCTACAGAAGTAAATGTCTCATCTCACTGCGCTTCAGAGAGAGGTTCAGGAGATCCTTTGTTCCCACTGCCATAAGGCTATACCACACCTCAACCAAAGGAAGTGGACTAATCTAATTATTATTGTTTATTATTAACTGTTTTTATTATGTGCCTGCAATGCAATAACATTAAAGGCATATATTATTATTCTGCGTACATATTAGTTATTATTCACATCTTTATTATTATTGGTGGGATTGCTGAATAAAGCAAGCAACTGCTTTTTTTATTGTTCAAATTTTTTTTATTATAATCAGCATTCACACTATTGTTCTTCGAATCTTTATATTTTCCGCCTTTCTACGGTCTCTAACTACTCCTTCATATTTTTTCGTACAAAAACCATTCAACAATCAAAACGTACAGCTTGTTCTGTAGATTATCGGATGTATACAACTTTTTTTTTTTTTCCTATTCATAATTTTAAAAACATAGCTTTTCTGCAATTGTTTTGCCATTCAAATGAATGGAGAGACTGTTCAAATCCTTGAAAGCTTCAGCCTCTTTGAGCTTCAACTACTTCAGCATACTTTGTTACAGACTTCATTCAAAATTTAAAATGTTCACAAGACTTTCAGCTATTAAACTTGTATTCAACTTTTTATCTTCTATCTCTTTATCTTGTACAGTTTTTGAATGATAACATTTTTAGTTTCATGCTTTTTTCAAATCATTTATGATTTAAAATGGGTGTGCATTGCACGTAATGTTCAAGGCTAGAGTGGATGACATCATCACTACAGTGGGAGAAGCTCTAAAATTTGTCTGAAAAAAATCTGTGTAACTCTTCCTTATGGCCACATATTTCAATCTTGACATATCATTTCTTCCTCATTTGTGACAGATTTGTCCTGTTTCATACAAAGTGTCTACCTTAGCACATAGACTAACAGAATTTAAACTGTCAGCCTTGAACTGATGGGAGTAACCTCCAACTCTCCCATAGACTGCAATATAAATTCAGGAGCTGATTTCAGGAGAAACCCAGAACTGACTTTTTTTTGTAACTTGCTCCTGTTTCCACATTTTTGGCTCAAGGAAGACCAAAGCCAACATAGTTTCTTGGTCAGGCGCTGTGATCATTTTGGTAATATTATGTACAGTTTTTTCTTAAATGGCGCACACACACACACACAACACACACACACACACACACACACACACACACACACACACACACACAAACGGACACATAGAAAGGTAGACAGGTAGAGAGACAGACAGGCAGATAGACACAGTTTCATTTAGGAAACATTTGGCTGTTAATTTTAATTTGAAATCTAACTGACTCCACATTACATATATGCTAATTGATGGACTACTTTTGGAGGTCATTCTGATTGGTGGATTACTTTTAACAAGTGTTTTCCAGGTGCTACCTTTTTCAGAGATAAAGAAAAGTAGGCAGCCAGACAGACGGACAGCATTGTCACCATGGCGACCTCTGAGTTCAGGGAGGGGATACACAGCTAGCTCAAATTACCTGATAGAGACTCCTTATATCTGTGGTATTTATTAACCACTTTACTGACATCTCTATCAAAATCGCGCTATAGACCGCTCCAAAACTAAATACAGACAATGACTTACACACCTCTAAACTGTTTTCACTGGAAATATGTTTCAGTCCAGTTGTATTCACGAAGCATTCAGCAGTTGATTTCAGTTTGTCATTCTAACTGACACAGAAACACACAAAAATACAGACAAGCAGAGAGGCACAGAGACAGATAGAAATGCACACAAACACACACACACACACACAGAAATCTGTCTACAGGTTAGTGCTCATAGACAGAGATGACAGTTCAGACTCGACAGAACAACAGTAGATACAGCAGCAGACATACCGAATTTAACCTGCACCACTGGTGTTATACTCCAGATTTACTTTCTTTCTGTTGTTAACTACTCCTGCATACTTTGTGCTACATAAACTGTTCAACTATCAAAAAGTTCAGCTTCTTCAGGAGATGTATCCTTTCCTTCTAATGTTTGATACAATTCATAATCGTTGAAATAATAAGCTTTTTCTCTGCAATTTTTTACAATGTAAGTGAGTGGAGACGATATTCAAATCCTTCAAAACTTCATCTTTGAAATTCACCTACTCAAGCATAATTTCAGCTATAGACTTTATTCAACTGTTCGCAAGATTTCGGCTATTAAGAAATTAGTCAGCTGGTTGATATATTAGTAATCAGCAATCTCCTTCAGGTGTGAAATGAGTTTTGATTGTACATTTCTTTCTTTGGGTTTTTTTTTTGTTTTTTTTTCCAAACATTTTAAGCCATTTAGCTTTCAACTAACCTGTTTTTCTGTTTTTGAAATTTTGTTTATTTTGTACAGTTTTGAGCTGTTTGTTGCACCTTCCATCAACAACTCAGGTCTTTTTCAACAATTTCAGGACATTAAACCCCCAGCTTACAAGTTCTACTTTTAATCGTCAGCTATACTTTCAGCTACTTCAGCATTGAAAACGTTTGCTACAGTAAAAGAGAGACAGAGATAAACTCTGAAATAATGAAGCTCAATGAGACACGCCACATGCCAATTACATAAGGAACTATGACAAGCAGTAATGTCAGGACTTATGTTGGGTGTATGTGAGGGACATACAACTTCTTTGGTTCAATAGACACGAGTTCGCCTCCTGCTCGTACCATTACTGAAGTAAATTCAATTACTTTTTTTTAGGATCTCTTAGTGAACTCTCTGTGTCTTTGTGTCAATGTGTGCATGGGGTGTGAATAAAAGACACCACAGATGTAACTTTTTTAAAGACGGAATTACTTGTAGTCAGGAGCGTTCTAATAATGACTTAAGACAACGCAGTCTGTAACCATAGGTCTCAGAATTGTAGTGGAGTGGGAAGTATAAAGTAGCACAACGTGGGAATACTCAAGTGGAGTAAAAGTACCACAAAATTGTACTTCAGTATATAGTACTAGAGTAAATTACCTTTGCTGCTTTCCATCACAGTCTATATGGTTATAGGAATCAGTGAAAATGGGTGACATTTTCTATATTGCTCAAAAGCGTAAAATAGCCTACTACAAGGCCCAGAATCCTTTGTTTCGACGATTGCCATGTCACGTGCACCAAAAACACATAGTGGTGTTCAGGAGAGTCTTGTGGTGCTGACCTTGTGATAATTTTGCTGATATTATGAACTATTTTGTATTAAATGGCAGGAGAGGTTTGCTGACCCCTTTCACCCATGGATTTGTATGAGCTCTGTGTCTTCAACAGCCAGACTCTCTCTCTTACACACACACACACACACACACACACACACACACACAATTCTTACATTGTATTTACATGTACATTTCTTCTTTCTTAGGTTTTTTTTTTTTCACCCAATTTAGGCCATTTAGCTTTCAACTAACATATTTTTCTGTTGTTCACATTTTGTAGATTTACGTTTTGTGCAACAACTTAGGCCTTTTTCAACCATTTCATACCATTCAACCTCTAGCTTACAATTTCTGCTTTTAATCTTCAGCCATTGCTTGAGCTACTTTAGCATTGCCTTAGCAGTTGCTTCAGCTTTTTCAGCATTGCTTCAGTAATCTCATTCAGCTCTCAGCATTCACACGCATTTTCAGCTTGAAATGCCTTTTGTAGCTCTAGTTCTGCAAATCTTTATATTTTCATATTATTATTATTATCATTATTATTATTATTATTATTATTATTACTTCTTACTGCCTTTCTATGGTCGCTAACTACTCCTTCATACTTTTCGGTACAGAAACCATTCAACTAAAAAAACGTTTGTTCTGTAGATTATCAAATGTATACAACATTTTTCTACTATTTATAATTTTCAAAATACTAAGCTTTTTCTGCAATTTCATTGCCATTCAAATAAATGGAGAAACTGTTCAAATCCTTGAAAGCTTCAGCCTCTTTGAGCTGCAATTACATCAGCATACTTTCAGCTACAGAATACATTCAAACTTTAAAATGTTCACAAGACTTTCAGCTATTAAACTTTTATTCATATTCAACTTTTTGATATGTTGTACAGTTTTTTGAATGATCACAGTTTTAGTTTCATGCTTTTTTCAGATCATTTTTGAGTTTATAATGGGTGTGTCTTTAACAGCCAGACTCTGTCTCTTATACACACACACACACACACACACACACACACACACACACACACACACACACATAGAAAGTTAGACAGGTAGACAGACAGATGGGCAAATAGACAGGTAGATTGACACAGTTTAATTCAGGAAACATTTGGCTGTTAATTTCAGTTTGAAATCTAACTGACTTCACATTACATATACTCTAATTGGTGGATTACTTTTGGAGCTCATTGTGATGGGTCGATTACCTTTGGAGCTCATTCTAATTGTTGGATTACCTTTAACCAGTGTTTTCCAGGTGATACCTTTTTCAAAGAGAAAGACAGGTGGGCACCCAGTGAGACAGCATTGTCACGATGGCAACCTCTAAGTAGAGGGAGAGGGCACACATCTGGGTCAAATTCCCTGATTAGAGACTCCTCTGATATCTGTGGTGTTTATCAACTACTTTACATTTCTGCAATGATCCATACACATATCAACTGGTTTCACAATAAAATAAGTTTCAATCAAGGTTTAATCAGGAAGCATTCTGCAGTTAATTTCAGTTTGTTATTCTAACTGACACAGAAACATACATAAATACAGACAAGCAGAGAGGTACACAGACAGAAAGACAAGCAGACAGACACAGACAGGTACACAGACAGACAGATAGATACACACACACACAACAGACACAGACACACGCACATACACACATTCGAACGGGAGACAGACACACACAAACACACGTAAAGTTCTGTCATTGACTATTTATGACATACTGTATGATTATTTTGTTCAACTTCATGTCTATCTGTCCAATTACCTGCTAAAGTTTGAGCACTGTGTGTAAGAGCTTTTTCTTCCACACAGTTCTTCCATATAAATGTATACCTACTCAAACTAAATCTGAAACCCATTAATGAACTCTCTGTTATTTAATTTCAAAATGAATGTGCAGAAGTACAAAGCTTGAAAGAAAAAAAATGTCCAAACTGTCCAAATACTTGTGATAGACTGTACATATCTATGAATACAGACAGGAAGAGCTGAGCACTGCCTCTTTTGTTCAAATTGTAGTAAGTCAGATAGTTTAGTATTCAGTATATGTATTCAGCAAAAATTTTTATTTGTGTGGGGAAAAGAAACATAAGTCAACAAAAGATGAATAGAGATCTTATTTATAACTTAAGTTATTTACAAATATTGAGAGCTGAAATTAATTAGATTGGATAAGGCATTCAATATTGGATTCTAATTGGAAAGATGCTATTACGTTTTTATAATATGATTTTTACTTTATTAATCAACTAATTACGTTATATATAAAATGTGAGAAGATTGTGAACAATCACATGTTCCAGTTGTCCAGTTTGGCTTCTTCATATTGCTGGCTATGCCAAACTAACAGTCCAAAACCCAGTGGGATTCTGTTGATATAAAAACAAGAAAAGCAACAAATCCTCACATTTAAGTGGAACCAGAAAGTGTTTGGCATTTTTACTTTGTGAATGACTTAAATGATGAATTGATTATCAGAATAATTGTTGATTAGTTTTCTCTCAATCGACTCAATGTAGATTTTCACCCAGCTCATAGGTTTGTTCCTTTTACCCACCAGAGCTCTCACACAATGGTGAAGCAGATCACAGTTGAGGAGCTCTTCGGCTCATCCCTCCCTAAGGATCCCTCTCTACCTGCCATGCCCACACAAAGCACCACCAAACCTTCCAGTGACCCCTCCACTGCCTACATCCAGAACCAGTCGTATGCCAATCCAGCCCATCAAAACCTCGGGTCCAACCAGCGGCACCAAGCCCCTAGCCTGCTCCCAGCTCCATACACACTCCATCCCAGCCCTGTTTTCCAGTCAGTCCCCAGGTCAGACCCCCAGCCTCAGTGCTCAGTTTCACCTCCCCTGGTGCCTCCAGCTGGCTCAGAGCCTCATGCTGCTCCCCCTGGTCCTGCAGCACCACCAGCAGCTTCTGTGGCTTATTTGGGTCAGGAAATACTCAGCACACTTAAACCAGCAGTGCCATCTGTGAATTCAGACATCCACAAACCCATCCTTGCACCCAACTTCCTGCCAAGCACCCTGGTGCCACCCCACAGTTTCCAGGAGCCCATGGGGAAACCCCTTCTCCAGCACAGCAACGAGATGGATGTTTTCTCTCAGCCTCCAAACCTGATCAAACCAATGTCTGTGAGTTGAAGGGTTTTCTTTGTTGCTGCTTTTTGCTGATAATCACACTTATCAGTGTCTTGTCTGTCACAAAAAACAGAACAAATTATAATCCAGCATGTTGCTTGTTCTCATCATTTCTCCTCCTTTTATTTCCCTTTCTATTCTCAGGCTGTCCCTGTGAGTTCAGCTTTTGCTGTTCCAGGTCCTGAGATTTCAGTGCTTCTCTCCCCCAGCGCCTTCCAGCAGTCCAATAAGACAACAAAAGCAGCAGCATCAGTGGTCCCTCCTAACCCCTCTGAGTCCTTTTCTACCTCTTTAGGAGATGCAGAGCCTCCACCAGCCCCCTGCAGCAAAAAACATTTACAAGAGACTCTGATCCACCTCATTAAGGTACAACAAGGGAATCAAACACACTGTTACTGTATGATGTCAGAATTAAAATATTCAAGTAAAAATAAAATTATAAGAAATAAATTTACTATAAATAAATAAAATTTATAATAAAATAAAAGTAACAATATAATAAAATATATGAAATGTAATAATAACAAATTGTATTAAAAACACTAAAAATCAAGTACAAATTAAAAAAGTTTCGAGTTTTGAGGTTAGTGCGATTTAATTTGGGCTGCTCACAAAGTAATCCACTATCTGATTTGTTTTGTGTGTTGCCAAGCCCTAAAACAGAACACACTGACTGACATTGAAGTTTGAGTTAAACAAGTCCGGCAGATTTTGTCCGACCTCCAGTCTGGATGGGAACGTTCTGTGAAGTAAACTGAGTAAAATGTCCTTGACTGCTTTAAAATATTAAAACTGGACTAAATTTCAATGAAAATGGTGTTTTAAGATTATAATCTTAATTCCAGCAACATTTTGATGACCATAACTTTGGCAAGTAACAGATTTTTCTGCATCTCTGACAGATTTTATGGCAAAACAAAAGTTAAAAAGTAAAATCCTTTCATATATTACATAATACTGTGCCAGTTTAAAGGTGAGGTGCTACTGCAGTGATTGCTTCCTTCTGTCTTCAACTCAGATTTGTCTATAGAGCTCACAATTTTCATTGGAACTATTTTCTACTGGAGTAATAGTTCCAGTTACAGATAATTTATAAACTTTCCGAAAGTTATGATTTAACTTAGAACATACAATAATTTGAATGTCGAAAAGATTGAATTCTACTGAAAAATGTCATCGTACACACACATACCCTCACACTCACGCAGTTTGTTGATAAATCCTCTTGTTTACTTCCTCCCTGTCTAGAACGACCCAGACTTCCTCTCTGCCATTCATGATGCTTACCTGCAGACTCTGTCGAAGGACTTCAGCTCCATGAAACTATAGTCCTGCTTCAACTGTCACCACTGTTACTTTTAGTCCTACGACCCCTTCATGACCTGTGAGAAGACCAGAAGTTAATGGGCGTTAAAGAAGTGCAGCGAACAGGTTTTTGACACACTGTACACACGACTCTTCACAGCTCTGTGTTCTAAGGGTTATTATAGCATGCGTCTCACAGTTTAATCCCTGACTCAGAACTTGTTTTTTGAGTCTTTACCTAAACACTGATGCTGGCCTGGTTACTCACGTCAAACCAGAACTGCTGTGGGAGAGATGAATGAGATCAAACTGTGGCCTTGAGTTTTCTTTTTTACTTAAGAAATGTGATGAAACCTTCGGTCACTTACTAATAAGGTTTAGCTGTTGCTGGTTTAATTCTCTGGAAGAGGGGACCACAGTGGGGCTTTGGTGACCTCAAATCATTTCACTTTTGAACTTTGGACAAATTCATTTGCAACTCTGAATCACAGACACTGCTTTTCTCACTCATCTCACGTCTTTGGAGTTCTCTCAATGCAAGAGTATGGGAACACTTGCAACACGCATAAACTCTGACCACTTATGAAGACAAAGACCTCTATGTTGGGGACCTCAAAACTGTCTTGGCAGTCCTTGCCACTGTGTGGCTGTAGGAGGGACTACTCATCTTCCTATTTTCCCTTATTGAACCTCTCTCAAAGTAACGCTGAAACCTATATTTTTTGGCAACACCACAGAGACACTGATCAGCTGTTACAGTTTTTGTGGCATTTTGTGTTTGTCATTGTCTCTTAACAATGAGGAGATTTGTTCTGTTTTCAGCCCTTGCCCAAGGAAGATAAAGAACCTCCATAATTGTTAGGAGCAGCACTTGCAGCTAAGAATCAATTTCCTCTCGGCTATTTTTTTTAAGGTTACAATACAGACAGTGTCATGTTCATAAAGACATGCACAAACTCTAGTGTCTTTGCTACCTTTCTCCACATTTCTCCTCATATTTTTTTCTCCTTGTCCGTGTTCATTTCTCCTCCTCCAGCTGAGCTCAGAGTTCTTGATATTGTTGGAGGGGAATGTGCAATAAATGTTGTTGCAATGCCTTTAGGGATACTAGCATTTTGGGATACTTTGGAATGGTACAGTGCTACATTTATCTGAACATCCGAGATCTGCAAGTGATCTTTAATTTGAATATCACAAAGAAAAACCACAAAAATGCTATTAAATTTGGATCTTTGTTTACGTTCACCCCTTTAATATTAAATTGCTCAAAAAATGGGGGTAACTGATGTGCATTTGATAGCTTCTAATGATAAAAAATATAAACTACCTCTGTTCCTGCTTCTCATTTTATTTTTCCAAGCCAAGATTAAGTCAAAGACTTAAATACAAAACAAACTGTGGTAATTTTGTATTTTTTGCAGTAAAATGTTACTGCAGCACAGAAACGTAAACCCTGCAGACCGCAGTTTGCATAGGAAAAAGCACATCTGTCTCTTCATCATGTGCAGCGCTGAGTGACTACAGTTATTGTTCATGATCAAATATACATCAGAAAATCAGCTTTCGAAGATTTAGAAAAAAGGTTTATCATTAGCATGTGTGCATTTCTGAACACACATGGTTTTCTAATAGGTTTCATTTATCGTGTTCACAATATGTTCAGCACATACTCAAACAATCATGAATATAGTTCAAAAATAATGTAAAAGCATGAAAATTTTGGTTATATGGCTTTCTAACAAAGGCTACAGTGATATATATAGTGATCTCAGTAGTTGGCTCAACAGTACAGTTGCCTGAACAATCAGTATACTAGTCATTTTACATGGAAACGTATTTTTCTTACAGTTTTGTTCACAGCATGAAGTGCAGAGATTATGGTTCTCTTCAAAAATTGTATAATTGAAATTGTTCTCCCTGTTTATAATTGGAAATATCTGAATGAGATTGATTGTGACTCCACGACTTTGTATTTGGTCCTGCTATTTGAATGTATTTGATGTTTACTCACAGTAATATATGTGCCAGTGTTGTTTTCCTCTGCGTCCTGTGTGTTTCAGTTGAGCCCAGCTGCACATGTTTTCAGTACAAACTGTTTACTCGGTTTTTCTTTCCCCTTTTATTTGGCAGATTTTTAATTTAGAATGTGGAAAAATGTCTGCAGCCAGAGAGTAAATCAAATAATCGGTTCACTTCATTCCCCTATTTTCATTTTTCATATTGGAGGTGATTTTGCCAACACTTCTGGCATGTGTTGGTTAAATAAACACAGAAGAACAATTGAAATGTCAGTATTGTTTTATATTCCAGTCACATATTTAACATTTTAAGGTTAGGTTAAAGGTTTAAGGTTTTTTTACACTGTGGTATAATTTATCTTACTAGCCAGAGATATGATTTTGGGAAACTCTTTGCAAATTACATTAATTTTCTCAGATTGTTGTCACTGTGCGTAATTTGGTTTATTATAACTATTTTGTGATATTAAAGATTTCAAAATAGATTTGGCTGTTTTTGTTTGCTGCCTGCAGGAGCTGCTGTCTTCCGTTCAACCTTGAAAATAACCTTCAAAGATTAAACAAGAAATGTGATTTTTTTTTTTAAATTTTGTACCAGGCGATTTTGTTTCAAAATTAACATTTATTGTTCTCTCTTTATTTGACAAAATGTTTCCTGAACATGTGTAATTTCCTTCATTTTCAGAGGCACAGCAGAACGGTGTAGTTTCTCTGCTTGACAAGCAGGTGTCACCAGATGCTTACTGTTACACTATATGGTTGTACCACTGCCGACATTAAATTGTCATCAGTTGGTGTCAGGCCCATGCAAGGGTGGATTTCATCAGAGAACTTGATTTGGTAATAGTTTTGTCAGGAGCAAGATATTAATTAACTTGATTGGCTAAGATAATGTGTATTATTTCCCCTTTGAATCACCCATGCCTTTCGATTAAGATCACAAAGGAAAAACTAGGTAGGTAGGTAACTTTATTTGTATCTGTAGGTAAATTTGGATAGCAGTAAAAGAGTCACCAGTCTTACACATAAACATTTAACACACATCACAGACAACACCAAATGCACAGGGTAAATAAAAATAAATTAATTGATTAAAACATTGCATCTATGCGGTGTCACTACAACTTATCATGTGAGAGATGGCTGCTGGAACAAAGCTCTTTTTACCATTTTGTTTACTGTTTAACAGTTGTGCGTTGTCATTTAAAATGGAGCTCATTAAAGCCAGATTTCCAAACTATGACACCAGAGAGAAAGATAAAATCGATTCAACAAAATCAAGTAGAATAAAATCATCATAGTCTTGTCAATATGGAAATACAACAGTTTTCTCAGACGCTTCACAATTTGCCTCAAAGTTCAATTTTGTGTCAATAATCGTCCCAAGGTGTTTGTAAGATTGAACACAGTGACTGACCTTTACTGGATGTGACTTCATGTGTGTTGGCACGTCTTCTGAAATCAATTACCATGTCTTTAGTCTTAGATACTGTATGTGCAGTTGAAGGTAGGACTCTTAACACAACTTGACAAAGTTGTCTATCTCATCTGCATACTTAAGAATGGTCCTTTTTTCATACGTGCTCTGACGTAGATTTCTGTAGAGGATAAATAAAAGTGGTGAAAGCACTGCATGGGATCAAGTACATGCTCAGTTTTCTTAAACATTTCGGACCTTACCAGTTTTTCGAGGGAATAATAACTTATTCAAACCTAAAAGGCAAAAAAAATTCTTTTTTTTTTTTTCTTTTTTTTTTTTAAACTCTCTGTCAACCAGTGGCTGC
Organism: Seriola dumerili; assembly: GCF_002260705.1. Classification (NCBI taxonomy): domain Eukaryota; kingdom Metazoa; phylum Chordata; class Actinopteri; order Carangiformes; family Carangidae; genus Seriola; species Seriola dumerili. The sequence goes on from NW_019174325.1 coordinate 269,515, forward strand.
CAGTCATGACTGAATGGCGAATACATGGTTCAGGTGTAACTGGTTTGTTCTGCGGCTAATCAGGTCAGCCTCAGTGAGAAATGTCATTAAGGTAAGATTATGGTCATTGGTGATCCTTCCCTTTGCCTGTCAGCCTTCCTTCCTCTTCAGCATAATGCTGTACCTTCACAGGACTGATCTCTATATGTTGCACTCAGCTGTATCATGATGTACTTGAATGTTCTTTGCTCTTTAACTGTATTCACAGCAGAATAGATGTGCATCAAACCACAAACCCTGCTCTAATAAAGCTTTGTTCTGAAGAAGTCCACCAAACCTTAAATCCACTTAAAAAATATTATGTAATGCTTTACTCAAGCCTACAGTGCATGTTCACAGTACACAGACCTTAAATTTTATAGAAAGGAGTGTTAGGTCTCAGTTTGGATATTTTTACTACTATTAATTTATTTTTTATTCCTTATCCACCCCCTTTTATAAAAGTAATGTAGCGATCAGAGGGGGGAGTGTTCACTCTGATTGGAACAGTTTGAGCTGGTTAGCGCAAAGGCTCATGGGACTGTTAATGTTTGCAATGAAAGCCATGTTTTAGTGATGTTGTGTGCATGTTTAATTGTGTTATGTGAGTTTCCAGGTTATATGGCTTTGCATAGTGTTAAGTTTGATGTTAACTTTAATTATCAGTGTAGCCACCATGACTGAGTTCCCTGGTGTGTTTAATTACCTCTGGCCAGTATTCATGTATAGAGTGGTTGACTCTGATGTTAATAAATAGCACCTCCTGTAGTCGTGCGGTGTAAGGGACACAGGAGTTGTACAAAGCAGAAATCTGTCTCAGTTTACCTTCTTCCACGTGAGCTCGCCACAGTAATTTTGTTCAAATACCATTCACATTAAATATAGAGGTCTCTTTCTTGGTGATACTGGTACAGATATGTGACAGTTAGACATCCACACTGCCACATGGTGTAACTACAAGAAAAGTCCATTAGTACAAAGTGAGAGTATCTGAGAATCTATTCATAGGTTAGTGTACATATACAGTACTGTGCAAAAGTTTTAGGCAGGTGTGCAAAAATGCTGTAAACTAAGAATGCAATTGTGATAATACTGTAGAATGTGTGTGTTTGCTTTACTAGAGGTTCCTCTGATACCTTTCCATTATTTACATTACTGATTTTGGCTGTGTTTAAAATTCCCTCAAAATTTCATTAGAACATCCCTGACCAGAGACAGACTCAATGTGTGCGTGTGGCCCAAAGCCTTCCTACTATTGGCTGTGCTAAAGCTTGGCAGTTTGGAGTAACTGTAGGCTCGTTTTAGCCTCAGATTAGCCGTATTCACGGCAACACCCCCACCCGCCTTCCCCCTCTGTCTCTCAGGTTCAACAGCACTGCCTCTTTTTAACCCCTGCTGTTGTCCGCCGCCCACTCATCGCTTTTATTGTCAGGACAGCAAACCGGGGACTTTTAACTCTTTACTCCATTTAACCAACTTGTGTGTGCGTGTGCTTTTCTTTGGTGCATCGGCCAGATGGAGGACTACCATAAACCAGACCAGCAGACAGTGCAGGCGCTCAGGAACATCGCCACCCGGCTCCGGATCAACTCCATCAAGGCGACAACTGCAGCGGGCAGCGGGTAAGAGCAGGGACAGTGAGAAATTAATCCGAGCTGGGGGTTTATGGTAGTAGGACACAACAAAACATGGTCACTGTCCTGCCCACTTACTACACATTTCATGAACGCGTTGAATGTTTGAAGGAGAAATTATAAAAGTAGAAGAGAAATGCGTAGTGAGAGCTGGTCTACTCACTGCTCGCAGCAGACAGTGTGCAAGAAAACCAGCAGTATAAAGCAATGGATGGGTTTGTTAAACAGCAGAGGGAAACTATCTGCGCCATGCATGATGTCCCCAAACTTCAGCGTTTTCAGTATAGTATACACTGTGCGTAAAATAGCTCTTTTCCAGTTTTTCCAGCTTTGTGCGCAATTTACGCAGCTCTCCAGAGAGGGGAGTTGTTAGATGTGAAGGGTCACTGTGTATTTACTTGTGATTTTCGCATCTGGATTCTAGTTTAAGAACGTGTTAAGGTTCAGAGAGCAATCAGACTTCAATCATTTAATAAATGGGTAGGTTTGTTTTGCACAACCACTCTTTCACAATAAAATATTCACCGAATCGACTCAGACTCAAACTGCTGCAGCAGGTGCACCAGGGTTCCGCTCTCTCTTAACCCCTTGCGTGCTCAATGGGTAATGTAACAGCAGGAGCAGAGACCGGATCTGTGCGTGATCCCATGCAGTCAGTGGTGCTGCTCGTGGGGCGACGTGGTGTGTGGAGGCAGCAGAATGGAACCGGGAATCGCACGAAGGCGCTTGTGCCGCGCCTGTATGAGACGTTGCAGCTTTTTACACCAGCGTCAAGAGACAGAATTAAATCGGCACAATGCGTCCGGTGTTAAATTTCAAAATAAAACACGAATTGACAAACAGCAACATTTTTCGAATGAGAGAAAATAACATAAGGAAATGAAATAATAAAATAAAACAAAATTAAAAAGAAAGTAAATTATAGGATACGTGAAACTATATGAGACTGTAATTTCGGTGCGCTTTTTTCACCATCAAAGCTGACTAACCCACTTGCCAAAGGCTACACCTGGCGCCATGATCAGTTATGACTGAGTTCTAGATAGGCTAGTTTTTTTTTTTTAAGTCATTTGAGAAATGCTCCCAGTGAAAGGCTGTATGACTGAGTGGGCTTGAACACACAAGCCTACAAGCACATCTGTTCCTAGCAACAATGGGACTGAGACTTAAGTAGCTGATTCCACATTGATCAAAATATATCATCAAAAGAAATTTCAGTTTGAGCTTGCAAACATAAACCACATACAGTAAGGTATGTTGAGTAGATGTGTGCTGTATAGAAAAGGCCTGTTGATAGCCATATCTAAGCTCAGCTCTTCCTCCTAAACTCTGTCTGACAGAGAAGAGGAAAGAAAGTGGTGATACAATGAAAAAAATAAAATGACTGTATTGGTTATATATTTTTTTTAAACTGTTCTTAAGATTACTCAAAATTATGAAGAAAATATTTATAATTTCTACTGAGGACACCAGTTAATTCTCATATCTGTGATCATGTTTGTGTGTTTTATTATGATTATTGTTATTATCCTTATTGTTATGTTTTTTGGGTTTTTTTTTACTTCATTAAAGTCTGTGTTCATGTTTCAACAGAAATCTCAATAATTATTCATTCCACACAACGTAATGATTATTCATTATCTTCTACTGTTTTTTGCTTTTGCTTATTTTTTATTATCTGAACACATCTTCTATTCCAGGACTGTAAGGAAAATGGTTTTAATGCAGGAGGCCTAATTGAGTGAGGTATTACTGGCATGGAGTTTGAAAATAAAGTGAAGAATAACATGCAAGACATACAAATTCATCATAACCTATTTTGTGTTAAGTTGTCACGACTCTAACAGTTCAGGACGACACACTGAAAAATTTCTTTGCACTGTATGTGCATGTATGCGTGTGCATGTATGAGAGAGAGTCATCCTCCAAATGCATTTACACTATTGTGTGTGTGTGTAAATGCATTTGGTGTGTGTGTGTGTGTGTGTGTGTGAGTGAGAGAGAGCGAGAGAGGGTCAGCTGTCACATCAAGTCTTATAGGAGGAATAAGAGCGTGGGCAGATGTGCAAGGGAAAATAGAACTGATATGGAAAATTACTTCTACTCATCTCTCTCCAATCATGTGTCTGTGGTGTTCTGCCTGCTGAGTGATGGAGAGCTATCCGAGGGCTCAGTGTGTGTGTGTGTGTGTGTGTGTGTGTGTGTTGAGAATAAACAGTATTTCACTGTTTATGTCTGGCATGAATTAACCCACTAGATCAAAGTTGACAGTCAGACTCCACTTCTGGCCATCTGTCTCCACTGCATCTGTGTGTACAGTTCTGGACATGCTTATAGGTTTGAGCTGAAGAATCAGCAGGAACTTGAGAGTTTTTTATTTGATTGCCTTGTGTCTAATTCCTCTCTCGCCACCCCTTTGTTGCAGTCATCCCACATCATGTTGCAGCGTGGCAGAGATAATGTCTGTCCTCTTCTTTCATACCATGAAGTACCGAACTGAAGACCCTCGTAACCCCAACAATGACCGCTTCATCCTCTCAAAGGTGAAATACACAACCACACACATCCATTTGGGTGGCAGGTGATGCATGCACAGATGCACCACACAAGAAACATCTAAAGCAACTGAGTTACTAATTATGAGCGGACACATAAAAATATTCAAAAATATGTGCATGCAGGTGCACATTCATATTCTTTGATTGTAGTGTCACCAATGTCCAAGTAACTCACATTGTTACGCCCGAGAGAAATAATGACACAGACAAGGCATTTCCACTTCAACTTGTTTGTACTCTAACCTTTGACCTTTGTACTTCTGCCTCCTCAGGGTCATGCAGCTCCTGTGTTGTATGCCTCGTGGGCAGAGACGGGCTACCTGAAGGAGAATGAACTCTTCAACCTCCGCAAGGTCGACTCGATCCTGGAAGGACACCCTGTGCCGGTGAGGTGACATTCAAACCTGCAGGAAGTTCTGGATCTGACGGCTCATATATTAAAACATACCAATATATATGAAAATACTTTACTACTTTACCTGTCATTCTGTGTGTTGATTTGGGATATCTTACAAGTATTTTGTGAAAGTAGCTTTGACAAGATTTTTATTTAGCATGTAGCTCTCTGTCAAACTCTGTGTTTAGATGTTTACTCTGTGTTTAGACAGTTTGGCCGAAGCCCTATTTGGGCTTCGGCCAAACTGTGTGACAGCATCGAAGAATCTTAAAATATTAATATGACATGACCAATCAAATATATGTGTCACTACATGTAGCCTTACTGAAACTTTCAAACATGCAGCCTTTTAAAAAAAAGCCTTCAGCCGTTTAGGATCATCTCATTCTTCTTGCTAAGAGAGAATATTTCTCACACTGCACTACAAACACACAACAGAAGTGAGATTTCAAGCACCAAGAGGTTTCAAGGTAAATCTCACTGTGATTAACAGGATGGTAAAAGAAATTATTAACAAAACTTGGGTTTATGTTGTCCAACCTTTGTGTAATCTTTGGCTTTTTCCCTCGAAAGATAGTTTTACCTCCTCAAGACAAAAATATACATATAAACACATGAACACACATACATAACAGACACACTGTGTACAAACAGGAACTTAGTGACAAAGATGTTCTTGTGTGACAGAGATGGTCCGTCCTCGCTCCTTTCTCTACTGCTGCACACATTAATGACACAGTGTTCACATGAACCCAGATACTGAAACACTGCCAGACACAGTCTGGAGCTACCGTCCCAACTGTTCCTGCTATTTTTCCTGCACATTAAAAAGATAAAAACAATCCATTCTCTGTATTTCATGCTTTCTGTATTTACAAACTACAATATGCAGAATGAGATACATGCTTTGTGTG